>NC_080549.1:5744207-5821707 GCF_028640845.1 Ahaetulla prasina | reverse complement strand
CTTGAAGAAACTAGAAGCATTTGAAATGTGGAATTTACAGACGGCTGTTACATATAAGCTGGGTTAACAAAATCACAGATGAGAGGTGATAAGCTGCCTGGGGAAGATAAGGGAAATAATCAAAAGCATCAAAAAGCAAAAGTTAGAATATTTTGGATCTGGGATGCGACACCCGGAAAAATACGGCGTCCTTCACTTAATCCTCCCACGGAAAGATTGAAGGCAAACGAGGTCCAGGCAGAAGAAGAAAAACATCATGGCTTCAAAACCTAAGGGACCAGTTTGGACCAAACTCAGCAGCACTTTTTCATGCGGCTGCTGACAAAAATAGGATGGCCAACATGATCGCCGACGTCCGATGACGGATATGGCACAAGAAGAAGTAGAAGAATGCCATCAACTGGTTGACCAAGTCACTGTTCTCTGTTTGGGGGGTTGCGTCTGTGTGTGCGATATCGCGCACATGGTTAGCGTGATTCCGAGAGAGCGACACCCCCCCTCAGGACTGGGAATGTAGATGAGCCTCCCAGGCTATTAAAGTTGTACTGGAGACACTCGGGTTGTCAGAGATTTCAGCGGCAGGAACGACGCTACAATATTGATTACATGCTTGGTGTTCTCTGTTAAATAGATGTTACGGGTGCCTACTGTATTAAGCGAAGGCCACAAACTGATTAGAATCGAGTGGTGGGCTATGCAGATTGCTCTGGAGACAAACGGCTTGGCAGATTGTTGCTATTCACTTGCCTATTCTTTGAAAAACAAAGACAGAACAGGAATTAATGTAGCAGCAATAAAGATATCGGGGCTGGAATCATGTTGGTGAGGAGCAGCAATTACTGCAGACCTGGCATGTATTAAATTATCTTCCCGGGTTGTTTTTTTTTCTTTCTCCCCCCCTCTTCCTTCTCCTCCTTCGCTTTTATTTGCTTCTCGCTCGTGCATTCGTTAAAAGGGGAGCTAAAGAGAAATGCCCTCGGACCGCAGTCCTGTGGTTAGCGCAGGGAATGCGGGATGTTTTCATAAGTCAGGGATCTTCCCACGGAGCCTGGCCTGGCTGTCAGTTCTCCCATGGGTCACTGAGATAGAGAACTCATGATGGCAGCATTTGGTGGCTGAATTTGGACCATGATTTGCCAGTGGCCAATCAGAATGGTTGATTGTGCAAGTGTTCCTATGTTTCTTTACCCGTTCATCATCATCCATCCATCTATCCATCCATCATCTATCTAATATTTCTCTGTCTCCCTCCCTCCCTCCCTGTCTGTTTGTCTTCATCTATTTATCTATCTCCCTGTCGTTCAGTGGTGGGTTTCTACCGGTTCGCCCCAGTTTGGCCGAACTGCTAGTGGCGGCAATGGGAGGCTCTGCCCACCTGCCGGATGTCATTGTGGATGCTCTGTGCATGCGCAGAAGGTTCTGCGCACACACATGCTCCTGGTTCTGAACCGATAGCGAAGGTAAATGGAACCCTCGACTGCTGCCACCTATCTATCTATCTATCTATCTATCTATCTATCTATCTATCTATCTATCTATCTATCATCTTCCTTCCTTCCTTCCTTTCTTCTCATCCACCCATCTATCTACCAAGTTTCTCTGTCCTTCCATCCATCATCTATCTATCTATCTATCTATCTATCTATCTATCTATCTATCTATCTATCTATCTATCATCTTCCTTCCTTCCTTTCTTCCCACCCACCCACCCACCTATCAAGTAGGTTTCTCTCTCTCCTTTCATCATCTGTCTATCTATCTATCTATCTATCTATCTATCTATCTATCTATCTATCTATCTATCTATCTATCATCTATATATCTATCTATCTCTAAGCAGTTCTCGCACTTATGACCATTGTAGTATCCCCATGATCACACCAATAATATCATCCCATAATGTCTCCAGTTTCCTGAAACCCCCAGGTGTAACAGAAGAACAGGCAGACCTCTTGGGAGGGTGGAGTTAAGCAAGTCATTAGCCTAGAATCATTACATTCCCACAAAGCAGTCTAACCGGTCTTGAATTATTTAGCATCAATTTAGTGTTGAACTTTAGGTGAGCAGATTCTTGTGTATAGACTTGAGCAATAAATCACCTAAAGTACATGGTCCTGATTGTATAACTAGGTCTTGATGGGTTTCTGAAACAGCAGCATGGATGTAGCTTAGGTGCCTTTGGCATGGGATGGAGGGTTGGAGAATGTTCCAGAAAGTTCCATGTTACTCACCATGGCAATGCTGAGAGCAATTGAAGACAAATTGGGAAGGCACTGGGTGATAACCAACATTGTTTTCACTCTCTAGTTAAGCGATGTGACTTATTTTGCCTTCAAAGTCGGCACAATCAAAAATTCCAGCGTTACTTAATAAAAGCCCACTCGGCAGTCTACAGTGTATCAATCTGTTCTTAACAATGTAGTAGAACGTCGGTTGATTTTTTTTTTTATTTAAAAAAAGGGTTTTAATTAGTGCGTTTAATTTTGGTCCCAGCCTCAGCTGAGGAAGAGAGAAAGAAAGCGCAAACAGAAGGGAAGCAAATAGTTTTTCTTTAGATCTTGAAGTTAACCACCCTTGCAAGACGCCACAAGGGAAGTTGGTCCGTGTCACATTTTGTTCTACCCATTTTTCCCCAAAAATAAGACCGGGTCCTATATTAATTTTTGCTCCAAAAGACGTATTAGAGCTTATTTTCTGGTTAGGTCTTATTTTGGGTGAAATACGGTACTAAATGGATTCATCTGTCTGACAATCTTAACTGGGTCTTATTTTGGGGGGTAGGATTCATATTACGAGCATCCTGAAAAATCGCTAGGATGTATTTTCTGGCTAGGTCTTATTTTCGGGGAAGCAGGGTAAGTACTATAACATAACATAATAACAGAGTTGGAAGGGACCTTGGAGGTCTTCTAGTCCAACCCCCTGCCTAGGCAGGAAACCCTACACCATTTCAGACAAATGGCTATCCAACATTTTCTTAAAAATTTCCAGTGTTGGAGCATTCACAACTTCTGCAGGCAAGTTGTTCCACTTATTGATTGTTCTAACTGTCAGGAAATTTCTCCTTAATTCTAAATTGCTTCTCTCCTTGATTAGTTTCCACCCATTGCTTCTTGTTCTACCCTCAGGTGCTTTGGAGAATAGCTTGACTCCCTCTTCTTTGTGGCAGCCCCTGAGATATTGGAACACTGCTATCATGTCTCCCCTAGTCCTTCTTTTCATGAAACTAGACATACCGAGTTCCTGCAACCGTTCTTCATATGTTTTAGCCTCCAGTCCCCTAATCATCTTTGTTGCTCTTCTCTGCACTCTTTCTAAAGTCTCAACATCTTTTTTACATCGTGGCAACCAAAACTGAATGAAATATTCCAAGTGTGGCCTTACCAAGGCATTATAAAGTGGTATTAACACTTCACGCGATCTTGATTCTATCCCTCTATTTATGCAGCCCAGAACTGTGTTGGCTTTTTTGGTAGCTGCTGCACATTGCTGGCTCATATTACTACCTGAAAGAGTTTTGAGGGGCAAGGGGATTGGAAGGGTTTTGTAGCTGAAGTCCTCGTTTCCTTCAGAAATCCTTGGTTTTGAACTTATTCTCGATTCTTGGATATTTTAACAGCCATTTTATATTCCCCCCCCTTTCCTTTCCTGAAAAAACTCTAAATCTGCCATCTTGGTTGTAGAAGTGTTTACGGGCCTGGAGTTCACATGGCGTGCCATTAATCCAGTCACTTGGCTACGTTGGCAGTTCGAAATTGAATCTCTGCTGTTTCTTTTGGAATGGTGGAATTGAGACACCGTCAATTCTGTTCTTCTAAACTTTCTGAGAAACGGGCAACTGCTTAACCCTTTGCAGCCCTTGATTTTTTCCCCTTCTTCGATAGTTCAGTGTTCGTAAATGTTTATTTTAAGATTTTTTAAATTTTATCCTGCCTTTATTATAGCGCAAGTAACTCAAGGGGGTGAACAAATGTAATATTTCTTCTTCCTCCTGTTTTCCCTATCACAACAGCCCTTTGAGATGGGTCAGGCTGAGAGAGAGAGTGATTAGCTCAAAGTCACCCAGCAATCTTAGTAGCTAAAATGGGACTACAACTCATTGTCTCCTGATGATTGGTCCAAAGTCACCCAGCCATCATTCATACCTAAAGTGGGACTAGAACTCACGGTCTCCTAGTGATTGTCCAAAGTCATTCAGCTGACTTTCATGCCTAAGGGGGACTAGAACTCATTGTCTCCTGGTGATTGGTCCAAAATCACTCAATTGGCTTTCCTTTCTAAGGTGGGACTAGAATTCACTGTCTCCTGGTGATTGGTCCAAAGTCACCCAGCCATCTTTCATGCCTAAGGTGGGACTAGAACTCACCGTCTCCTGGTGATTGGCCCAAATTGCCCAGCCCATTTAGACAGCACTCTTCCTTTGTACACAAGAATATTCAGACTCACAAAGTGCAGTGATACAGACAGTCTGGTGAAATCTTCCCTCGGCAACTGTAAGTCATAATTATGCTATGATTATGCACAATCCCAGGAACATCGGCGCATGTGGTCGCATTTTCATTAAGTGAACATCCCTAACCTTTCTGGCGCTGTAGATTCAGGGCGTTCGTTTTAATTTGTGGCGAATACCTAGAAATGTCACCCTCTCTTTGAAGGGTACTTTTGTAGGGCTGTAAATTTTAAAATTGTAATGGGATTCCTATCAATGGAACACTTTCTCATTTGTGTTTCTCGTCTTGATTTTTCCCCCCCCTTCAAATGGCACTTACGTTATAGCCTAGAAGTGCGTTGCCAGAAAATGGACTTGTGCTTTATAAATTCTGCTTTTTTTCCCTTCCAATTCCAGCGAGTTTCATTTTTCTGTCTCTACAATTCAGTGAGCTTTATGATATGATGGGCAGCGGTTTTACGTTTTGTTTTCAAAGTCTCTTGTGCTTTAATTAAAAAAAAAAAATACAAATCCCCCTCCTTTATATCTGGTTTATCCAACTTTTCTTCATCAGCACTTCCTTGATATCTGATATCCCTGAAAAATCTCAGCTTTTGTACTGTAATCATCTCCATTTATGACCTTGGAGCAGTGGTGGAATTCAATTTTTTTTTTACTACCAGTTCTGTGGGCGTGGCTTATTGGGCGTGGTGTGGCTTGTTGGGTGTGGCTTGTTGGGTGTGGCAGGGGAAGGATATTGCAAAATCTCCATTCCCTCCCCACTCCTAGGGGAAGGATATTGCAAAATCTCCATTCCCACCCCACTCCTGGGGGAAGGATATTGCAAAATCTCCATTTCCTCCCCACTCCTGGGGGAAGGATATTGCAAAATCTCCATTCCCTCCCCACTCCTGGGGGAAGGATATTGCAAAATCTCCATTCCCTCCCCACTCCAGGGGGAAGGATACTGCAAAATCCCCATTCCCACTACACTCTGGGGCCAGCCAGAGGTGGTATTTGCCCGTTCTCCAGACTACTCAAAATTTCCGCTACCAGTTCTCCAGAACCTGTTAGGACCTGCTGGATTTCACCCCTGCCTTGGAGCTGTTAAGCAGTTGCGTTCAGATAAAGGCTGATATTGTCACTATCCAGCTTGGGAATTCAAATAAAAGTCCAGGATCCTTCTGTTTCCGAAATCCCTTCCTGTTTATTGAATGCACAGCATGGTAATGTCAAAGCAAAACTAACACTTGAGGTTCCCAAACCTTTTTCCATAGAATAAAACAACATTTTCCCAAGCCAAACCGTCAATGTCTCCCAGAGAACCTGTAAACCAGCTCGCCTAGTTCTGGGAACCATCTGCTTCAACTCCACACCCGTTGTGATGTCCTTGAACAGATTTCAGGCTCCCCCAGTCCTTCAGAAGAATCGCTGAAGTTTCTTTTCCCCATCTAACCCAGTCGAAAGCAATACCTCCCCAGTGTTAACTTTTAACGGCAAGTTGAAGTGAAGAGGTCCGCAGCTGCCAAAGTTTTATCCTTGACAGATATGCAGATACACCTCAACTTCCAGCCATTTGTTTACTGACCGTTTGAGGTTACCACACAGCACCGAAAAAAGAAAATGACTTACGACTGGTTCTCTTGACGTAAGGTAGTTGCAGCATTCCCGTGGTCACACTTATCAAAATGCAAAGCGTTTGGCTTGTACTTTTGACAGTTGCAGAATCCCAGGGTCATGTGACCAAAGCAAAGTCAATAGGGGAAGCAGGATTTGCTTAGTGACCAGGTGATTCATGTGTTAACAACCGCAAGGATTTACTTAACACCATGGCAATAAAGGGGGAAAAAAAAGGTCTTAAAATTGAGTGCCAGCAACCGCCTTGCTTAGCAATGAAAATTCTGGTCCCAAAGTCAGTTATAAATTGAGGGCAACCAGTACAAATTTCTTCTTTTTTCAGCACCATGGACAAGGAAAGAGATTAGCTGCATCAAAAGGTATCTGATGAGTGAGAATTGTTAATTCCATTTTTGTATTACGGAATGAGACGAAAGAGAGGAGTGAAAAGAATGAGCCGAAAGTATAAAATTCCCAGAAAGACTTGATGTTCTTTCTTTCTTTCTTTCTTTCTTTCTTTCTTTCTTTCTTTCTTTCTTTCTTTCTTTCTTTCTTTCTTTCTTTCTTTCTTTCTTTCTTTCTTTTTCCTTCCTTCCCTCTCTCCTTCTCCCTTCCTTCCTTTCTTCCCTCCCACCCTCTTTCCCTCTCCCTTCCTTCCTTCCTTCCTTCCTTCCTTCCTTCCTTCCTTCCTTCCCTCCTTTCCTTCCTTCCCTCCCTCCCTCCCTCTTCCTCCCTCCCTCCCTCCCTCCCTCCCTCCTCCCTCCCTCCCTCCCTCTCTCCTCCCTTTCTTCCTCCCTTCCTCCCTCTCTCCTCCCTTTCTTCCTCCCCCCTCCCTCCCTCCCTCTCTCCTCCCTTTCTTCCTCCCTTTCTTTCTCCCTTCCTCCTCCCTCCCTCCCCCTTCCTTCCTTCCTCCCTCTCTCCCTCCCTCCCTCCCTCTCTTTCTCTTGCTGGGAATTCTGGAAGTTGAAGGAGTAGAATTCTGGGAGATCCAGATAGATCTATAAAATAGATCTTGGAGATTTGGTACCCGAATCAGATTGTGGAAATTCAGATCTGCAGAGAAAATCCACCCATCTTAAAACATGCTGGCTGAGGATTCCTGGGAGTAAAAGTCCCTCCCCCAACTCAAAGTTGGCTAGGTTGAAAAACACCTGTTTTAGCCTACAATTTCCCTCCCCCACCAACAGGTAAGGTGAAAAGTGAAAGTGACCGATGTCTCTCGGGGCATTTTTCCACTTTCTGCAAAAAAACAAAAAAACAAAACCAAAACCTGTACAAAGCTCAGAATTATAATTGGGAAGAAAGGTGGCTGGTGTTTTGTTTGTGTTTCCTTTCTGTTTAAAGATTAAAATATATATTTTTTAAATAGTACCAGGCAGCCCGGCAGGTATTAATGGCCTTTTCTGTGGATGCATTGATGTTCAGGAACACCATGTGCCTTTCCTTGGCCAAAATGCCGTTGTGGTTCGCCCTTTGCTTTGATCTTGCCTGGCTCTTCTTAAATCCTTAATGCTCCGTTAGAGCTCCGGCATTATTCACTGCACACAAATAAAGACTTTTCAATGGTAATCCCCTACTAAAGCAGCAACCTGATCTTATGTTTCCCTCTTACTTTTAGTTACAGAATATATATATATATACATATATATACATATACATATATATATATATATATATATATATATATATATACATATATACATATATATATATAAGCTTGTTTGTTTCAGTCAATTAAACCAACCCAGAAAGTTCAAGCATAAGACATAAAAGAGGCAGACAAAAGCCATCCAGGATTTGCGTTTTCCACCGACTTATTTTGTATGCAAACATCCGAGCTCGGCTTTTTTTTTTTTCCTCCCAGATTTTGCTAAATTTGACTTATCTCCATCTCTAGCAAAGCAGATGCATTTTAATCAGCTTCGGTCTTGTAATGCAGGCAAAATGCGGTGTTGTGGCCCGCCAGAGAAGCTGGCAACAGATTCGGACAGTGAGGAGGTTGAGGAGGAAGGTGGGCCAGTCCTGGAGTCTGGGGAAGGCTCTGATGTGGGCTCTGAGTTGAAGGCAGAGAGGGGACCAGGGCCATCTGGTAGTTCTTTGCAGTCTCCAGGATCTCCGGAGTCTGACCTTAGCAAGGCAGAAGAACAGCTGGAGCCTGTTCCCAGTGTGCGCATGCACAGAGCTGCCAGGAGACAGGAACAATTAAGGAAACAGGGTCGACTTGGGAGTAAGGCTTGGAAATGATTGGCCCCTCCCATAAGACATAAAAGAGAAGCAAATGAGACGTGAGCTGTTGCAGGAAGCAATTAGTTCATCTGGCCAATTCAAGATTTGAAACTTCTGTTTGTGACTCTGTGCCAAGTTTGGCCTTGCCCTGCATTTGGAAATTACCTCTCTGGCAGCGTTCCATGTGAGATAGGTGGGTGTTGATAGCCTTCCCTCTGAAATACTGTTTTTTTCAAGCCTTGCGGACTGTAAATGAAAGTAATTTACAGCCATATGAATTAAAGAGGTTTGCCGGGACTAAGTTTGTGCTGTTTAATTTCTAAGGAAGCCTAGGTCAGAACATGTGGCTTCTCTATGACCGAAGCCTAGATATTGATGGGACAGGGGGCAAAAATCAGAAAACATTCAACCCACATGCTTGATGTGGTCATTAACGTGGGCAAAATAAAATAGCATAAAAATCAAAGGGATGATCTGGAAGAACATGGCTTCTTATCTATTTCTTTCATGCTACAAATAACACAGATGGAGCCAAGATGGATGAAATTAAATTCATCCATTCATAAATTACTAGGTGTAAGGTCAGATGCTTTTATTTGATTTCTCCTAAATGTTCTTTCTCAGATGAGTGACGTGGTAGCCCAGTGGTGAAGACGCTCGCCTTCCCAGTCGGAAGGTTGAGAGTTCAATCTTAGGTAGCAACAGATGTTTCTCTTTTAGGGCTCAAAGGAAAAAAAAATTTGCTGTGAACTCAATGTAGGCATCAGGAAGGGCATCTGGTTGGCAAATGCTCAGCTGCATCCAATCACCCCGATTCTACCCCAAATTAAGAAGTTTATAAAAAGAAAAAAAATATTTCTCAGATGAGTGCTGGTCATCTTAAAAGAGCTAGTAATCAGCATCCTTCTGCCACACAGATTTTACCCAGTGTGTTTCTGCAGAGAATAGAATAGAATAGAATAGAATAGAATAGAATAGAATAGAATAGAATAGAATAGAATAGAATAGAATTTTTTATTGGCCAAGTGTGATTGGACACACAAGGAATATGTGCATATGCTCTCAGTGTACATAAAAAAAAAGATACGTTCATCAAGGTACAACATTTACAACACAAATGATGGTCAATATATCAATATAAATCATAAGGATTGCCAGCGACAAAGTTACAGCCATACAGTCATAAGTGGAAAGAGATTGGTGATGGGAACGATGAGAAGATTAATAGTAGTCAGATTTAGTAAATAGTTTACAGAGTTGAGGGAATTATTTGTTTAGCAGAGTGATGGTGTTTGGGGAAAAAACTGTTCTTGTGTCTAGTTGTTCTGGTGTGCAGTGCTCTGTAGCGTCGTTTTGAGGATAGGAGTTGAAACAGTTTATATCCAGGATGTGAGGGATCTGTAAATATTTTCACGGCCCTCTTCTTGATTTGTGCAGTATACAGGTCCTCAATGGAAGGCAGGTTGGTAGCAGTGTGGCCTTGATGTGTACTGTGTAACATTCTCAACTGTCAATCAAGTTGGTGTCTCTTCAGATGTTTTCAGGAGTGGCGCTCCTGGCATTTTTAGTCCCCGCGGCCAGCGTATCGTGATCCATTGGAGGACGTTACTGCAAAGTGGACAGCTGTCCTTCTGCCTCTCCAGGGAGGAGCTGAACAGCTGTGGTCTGTTGATCATTTATGCATTTGTAAATGTGTTTTACCCGTTCTTAATTGTAAGATGGGAGTCGGGGAATAGAACGAAAAGCTGGAAAGTAACATTTTCACTGTATAAACTGGAAATCCCGTAAAACTTGGATGACTAGAACCAGAGGCCTAGGGAAAACATGATATATCTCCTGTTCTTGACATTTTGGGGTTTGCATGTCCAGAACCGTATTGTGTGGGATTTATTTATTAGATCTTTATCCCACTTCTATTTTTTTTATATAAATAACCGATGATGGAAAACCTACCTAATACTCTTCCCTCCTGTTTTCCCCACAACCACCTTGTGAGCTGAGTTGGGTTGAGAGAGAGGAACTCACCCAAAGTCACCCAACTGGCTTTCATGGCTAAGGTGGAACTAGAACTCATAAGCTCCTGGTGATTGACCCAAAGTTTCCCAGTTGGCTTTTATGGCTAAGGTGGAACTAGAACTCACAGTTTCCTGGTGATCGGCCCAAAGTTACTCAGTTGGCTTTTATGGCTAAGGTAGAACTAGAACTAGAATTAGCACCAGGTTACCCAGTTGGCTTTTATGGCTAAGGTGGAACTAGAACTCACAATCTCCTAGTGATTGGCCCAAAGACACCCAGCTGGCTTTTATGGCTAAGGTGGAACTAGAACTCACAGTGTCATGATTTCTAGGCTGGCACCTTATCCAACCAACCAACCAAGCAACCAATCAACCAACCAACCAACCAACCAACCAACCAACCAACCAACCAACCAACCAACCAACCAAACAGGGTTTGCACTTAGAAAATGTACAGCATTGGCGAGAAGTAGGCGTGCAGGAAACTGCCTTTATTTATTTGTTATTTCTGTCTTTTAAGCCCGAAAGGTCAATTCTGGATTGCAGTTCTTTGTCCTTGAGACTCGGAGCTGAAGAAAGTTGTTTGTTTGTTTGTGTGTGTGTGTGTGTTTCCCTTCAGAGGCGAAGCTTCTCTTGAGTCCGGCTTCGAAAGCATTTATGAACTCGGTTGCTTCCTTTTCTTTCTTTCTTTCTTTCTTTTTTTTTTTGGTGTTTTTTTTTCCCCATTGAGCAGCTCCTTGATTAGATAAAAATAAAAGTTGCTTGAGCATTCATTTCTGCTCTGATGCATAACAAATTTATGCAGATTCCGATCAGGCTCATCTGCATGTGAAATAGGAGAGGGTGATTACTAAGCCAGGCGCACCTGTATGGAAGCTTCACTGGGCAAAGGTGAGTGATGGGCAGGATAAGGTTGAACTGAGCGTGGAGCTCGGTAAAGTTGAATGGAAGGAATGAGATGGTTAGAAGGCACTTGGAAGTGGTGATGGGGAGGTCCCTCTGCGTTTCCTGCTCTTTGGTCAAACAAAACTTTTTCTACGTCTTCAAAAAAAAAAAGATACTGAGACTCTAGAAAGAGTGCAGAGGAGAGCAACAAAAAGGATTAGGGGACTGGAGGCTAAAATATATGAAGAACGGTTGCAGGAACTCGGTATGTCTAGTTTCATGAAAAGAAGGAGTAGGGGGGATATGATAGCAGACTTCCAATATCTCAGGGGTTGCCCCAAAAAAGAGGGAGTCAAGCTATTCTCCAAAGCACCCGAGGGCAGGACAAGAAGCAATGGGTGGAAACTAATCAAGGAGAGAAGCAACCTTAGAAGTAAAGAGAAATTTCCTGACAGTGAGAACAATTAATCAGTGGAACAACTTGCCTGCAGAAGTTGTGAATGCTCCAACACTGGAAGTTTTTAAGAAGAGGTTGGATAACCATTTGTCTGAAGTGGTGTAGGGTTTCCTGCCTGGGCAGGGGGTTGGACTAGAAGGCCTCCAAGGTCCCTTCCAACTCTGTTGTTATTATTATTATTAACTGTTCGCTACTAGACTCAAGACAGAAAATACTTAGGGATACAACAGAGGTTTATGAGTCTGGAGAATTAGATGCAAGCGTTGGGAACGTTCCCAGTTAAAATCTTAGGGAAAAGTTTTCTTGCCAATAGAATAGAGCTGTGATAACGAACCTATGGCATATGTGCCACAGGTGACACATGGAGCCATATCTGCGGGCACGTGAGCCATTGCCCCAGGTCAGCTCCAGTGCGCATCCATGCACCAGCCAACTGATTTTGGGTTGGCCCCTCCCATGCCACTCCTCCCCTCCCAGGAGTCTCCATGTGGCCCATTTTGGATGCCAGGTAAGTACAGGGCTCGTGCGGAGGCTCTGGGAGGGCAAAAAACGGACTTCCTGGAAGTCTGGAAATGGGCTGTTTCTGGCTTCCGGGGGGCTGTTTCTGGCTGTTTCTGGCTTCTGGGGGGCCAGAGGAGGCCGTTTTTGCCCTCCCCAGGCTCCAGGAAAGTCTCCAGAGCCTGGGGAGGGCAAAAAACGGGCCTACTGGGAGTCCAGAAATGGGCTGTTTCTGGCCTCCAGAGGGCCTCCAGGGGGCTGGGGGAAGCCATTTTTGGCCTCCCCAGGCTCCAGGAAAGCTTCTTGGAAGGTGAAAAACAGGCCTACCGGAAGTCTGGAAACGGGTCGTTTCCGGCTTCTGCAGGCTTCAGGGAGGACTGCTGAGCCCAAAATGGGAAGCGTGTGTGTGTGTGTGTGTGTGTGTGTGTGTGTGTGTGTGATTTCTAAACAGCTTTTCTTAATGGTCTTCTTTCACTTTTATACCTTTCCCCTCAAATCACATTTGTTATTTTATTTTCTTTCCTGTCCCCTTTTTTTTTATTTACATTAATTTATCTAATACTAACAGCTTTACTTTTCTAGATTCTTATATATTTATTATTTACATGTTATACATTTCTAATACCTTCTGTACATTCTAATTTCTCCCCTTAATTTTTCCCCCCTTTATTTCTAGACTCAAGCCATTCATACCGTTTATTCTAGATTATCTAATAATCTGTCTCTTCTTTCTCTTTAATTTCTTTTAAAGAAAGAACTGACAACTCTTAATGCCTTTTTTTTTGCAATTCAGCAGGTTCTGATAGGTTCTGGCGATCCAGTAGTGGAAATTTTGAGTAGTTCGGAGAACTGGCAAATACCACCTCTGGCTCTAGACCGCACCCCAAAAAAAAAAAAAGGCCACCTCAAATATTAAACCGTGTTTAATTAATGGTTTCAACAGTGAAAAATGAGTGCAACTGTGAATGATCTAAAACAAGCTGACATCAAATCATCAGAATTACTTAACACCATGTCAGTCTAAGAAAGGCAACATGAAGGGCATATTAACCTATTGCCCTCATTATTCTTATACGCCAGATTCCCCAGAGTTAAGATTTCAGCTTGTTGTGGTTTTTTTTTGAAATCTTCCAAGTATTGTTACATTTTTAGATCGATTAATAGTTTTCTTGGTTTAGGTGTGTGTTGTTTTGGCTTGTCCACAAACCTTGCTCCCTTCCAGCACTGATCATGTAACCTAGCTGGGTAATGAAATGCCTGCAAGAAAACAATCAAGGTCAGAGAGCACCAAGGACCCCACAATCCTCCTCCTCCTCCTCTGCATCCTCTCAAAAAACCCTATTTACTTCTAGCACTGATCATGTAACCTAGTTGGGTAATGAAACACCTGCAAGAAAACAACCAAGATCAGAGAGCATCAAGGATCACACAATCCTCCACCTCTTCCTTCTCCTCTCTGCACATCCCTCTAAGCACTGATGATGTTACTTAGTTGGGTAATGAAACACCTGCAAGAAAACAACCAAGATCAGAGAGCATCAAGGATCACACAGTCCTCCACCTCTTCCTTCTCCTCTCTGCACATCCCTCTAGCATTGATGATGTTACCTAGTTGGGTCATGAAACATCTGCAAGAAAACAACCAGGATCAGAGAACATCAAGGATCACACAGTCCTCCACCTCTTCCTTCTCCTCTCTGCACATCCCTCTAAGCACTTATGATGTAACCTAGTTGGGTCATGAAACATCTGCAAGAAAACAACCAAGATCAGAGAACATCAAGGATCACACAGTCCTCCACCTCTTCCTTCTCCTCTCTGCACATCCCTCTAGCATTGATGATGTTACCTAGTTGGGTCATGAAACATCTGCAAGAAAACAACCAAGCTCAGAAAGTATCAAGGATCACACAGTCCTCCACCTCTTCCTTCTCCTCTCTGCACATCCCTCTAAGCACTGATGATGTAACCTAGTTGGGTCATGAAACACCTGCAAGAAAACAACCAAGCTCAGAAAGTATCAAGGATCACACAGTCCTCCTCCTCTTTCTCCTCCTCTCTGCACATCCCTCTAAGCACTGATGATGTAACCTAGTTGGGTAATGAAACACCTGCAAGAAAACAACCAAGATCAGAGAGCATCAAGGATCACACAGTCCTCCACCTCTTCCTTCTCCTCTCTGCACATCCCTCTAAGCACTGATGATGTAACCTAGTTGGGTAATGAAACACCTGCAAGAAAACAACCAAGATCAGAGAGCATCAAGGATCACACAATCCTCCACCTCTTCCTTCTCCTCTCTGCACATCCCTCTAGCATTGATGATGTTACCTAGTTGGGTAATGAAACATCTGCAAGAAAACAACCAAGGTCAGAGAGCACCAAGGATCCTACAATCCTCCTCCTCCTCCTCTTCTTCCTCCTCCTCTCCACAAACTCTCCTCTCTTCTAGCACTGATCGTGTAACCTAGTTGGGTAATGAAACGTCTGAAGAACAGAGAGCATTAAGGACGCCCTCATATAGTTATTTTCTTGTCTCTCATTCAACAAACTTTGAGGGCAACTCCTGATGGGACTCTGAAGGCTTTGAGTTTGAGGGCCAGGTGCGAACCCACAGCTCACATCTCTTTATGCGTGACACAATGCAATTAACTTTTATTGAACCAGGGGCATTTCCCCCCCGACCCCGAAATCTTTTTTTTTTCCAATCGGAAGAGAAAGCTTGGCCTTTGAATTTGACTATCATTGGGTTCCGTTCCCTTCATTATTTCCCCCCCCTACCAAATGCGGATTGTATTGATGATTTAAGTTCTGAACGTCGATTCAGTTATTGTGAAGCCATTGAAAGAAATAAGTGCCGTGGTATAAAGCAAACAGAAAAAATGGGGCCGATAAATGCTTAATTTGGCTTATTTTGAAGATTCCCCCCCCCCGGAGGGGGTGATTTCTGCCACCCATCCTAACCCCGCGAGCAGTTTTATTGCTTCCTCTACAATCAAATCAAGAGGCTTTAATGAGCTTCTGAAGTTTCCATCCCTCTCGGATCGATCCAAAAGAGACCACTCATTGCGATATATAAAATATTGCTAATAGTTTGTTACCGACGTTGCAAACCGAGGTTGCCTAGCAAAATGGAACAGAATAGAATAACAAGAGTTGGAAGGGACCTTGGAGGTCTTCTAGTCCAACCCCCTGCCCAGGCAGGAAATTCTACACCGGATCAGACAAATGGTTATCCAACCTCTTCTTAAAAACTTCCACTGTTGGAGCCTTCACAACTTCTGGAGGCAAGTCGTTCCACGGATTAATTGTTCTCACTGTCAGGAAATTTCTCCTTACTTCTAAGGTTGCTTCTCTCCTTGATTAGTTTCCACCCGTTGCTTCTTGTTCCCTCAGTTTGCCAGGTTGCCTCGGTTTGCTTGGGAGCCTCTTCTGGATAAAGGAAATTTTGTGCAAACCAGAAGTTTGAAAATAAAACGACAAGCGAGGGCGAAAGGAGGTTTTAAAATCAGATCTACTCGGCTTCTGAAATGGAAAAAAGAAGAAAAAAAAAAGGCACAAAAAATGCGGCTTGGGGCTGATCTGTAATCTGAGGATTACCGAACAGCAGATGTTCAGCCAATGTTTGCCAGATGTTTAACTGAAGTGTTAAAGCCAAGGGTGCCCTCCTTTATTTCAAGAGGATTGTGCGGTGCGCGTTCAGTACGGTTGAACCGACAACTCCTAAATGATCTTAAAGCAATAATCGCCCCGATTATAATTCTAAGCGCGTTTAATCAAATAAAGGACCACTTCGAACCCAACTCGACCTGATGGTAGGTGTAGGATTTTTTTTTAAACTGCCTCAATCTTTTAACATGTAGATAAATCCTGACAGTCAGGATAGAAGCAAAAGATGATGCCAGAGGTGGTATTCACTTACTTTCCCTACCAGTTTGCAAATGTGAGCGTGTGTACATGCATCCCCATCCAGGCATGTGCCCGGCCTTCCGTGCATGTGCTTTGCTGGCGCACACACCTGCCTCAAAATGTGCCTAAATAGGATGGCATAGAGCTGTGATTTCTGCTACCGGTTCTTAAAAACCGCCAGTGGGGAAGCACCTACAACTTCTGGAGGCAAGTTGTTCCACTGATTAATTGTTCTCACTGTCAGGAAATTTCTCCTTAGTTCTAAGTTGCTTCTTTCCTTGATTAGTTTCCACCCGTTGCTTCTTGTCCTGCCCTCAGGTGCTTTGGAGCAGGGGTCCCCAACCTTTCGGACCTCAGGAACCACTACATTCATAATTTAAAATCCCGCGGACCACTAATAGGATCTGCCTAATGACCGGCTGGATGGGTGTGGCTAGGTGGTCATGTGACTGGGTGGGCGTGGCCAAGTCAATGTCACTCACGTCAAGGGGCGCCTCGCCAGCCTCTATTCGCCCCTCCCCTCCCAGCCACTCCTTGCCTCCCCGTCTGGGCTCCTTAGGGCCCCAGCAAGAAGCAGTTGTTGGAGCTAAGCAGCCACCACAAGAAAGAATTGGCAAAACAGCTGGCTCAGGTCAAATTGGATCTGGCCGAGAAGGAGGCTCAGCAGAAGCACTTCACCGAGGACTAGGAGCATAGGCTTTCCAAGCAGAGAGAAGACCTGCAGGAGTGCAAGGCCAGATACCCAACACCTGGAGGCTCAGCGGGCTGAGATGGTCAGCCAGTTCCAGGCCATGATGCAGTCCCACTGGAACGAGGCCCTCCGGCTCTTCACCACCAGCGGCGCTTCCCTCCACCCTTCGCCCAAATCCCCACACCAGGAGGCCAAAGCAGACCCCAAGTCGGAATTTCTGCCCGACCTGCACAAAAAGACCCGAAAGGGGGAGATTCATTGCACATATCTGTCCTAGGGGCCGTAGTTTGAAGACCCCTGATTTAGTGCAATATAAAAAAAGCAGATAATTTTTCTGCAGACCATCAAAATTGTCTCGCGGACCACCAGTTGGTGATCGCTGCTTTGGAGAATAGCTAGCTCCCTCTTCTTTGTGGCAGTCCCTCAAATATTGGAAGACTGCTATCACTCAACAAACGCGGTGAAAAAAGTCATAAAACGGGGCAAAAGTCACTTAAAAATTTCTCCCTTAGCCACCTCAATTTTGGGCTCAGTTTTGGTCATATGTTGAGGACTGCCTGTAGTGAGGAGGGCGAATGTATGAAGGAGTCTTCCAAAACGTAGAACTAACAGCAATATCAATAGCAGCTGTATTGATATACCATTCCATAGTTCTTTAGGACACTTGCTGAGCAATTTACAATGTCAGCATTATTTGTATATTGCCCCCAACAATCTGGCTCCTCCTTTTACTGAAGGATGGGAGGCCGAGTCAACCTTGAGCCCCATCGGGATCGAACTACAGACGGTGGGCAGAGTTCGGCCTGCAATACCGCATTCTAACCACTGCGCCATCCGGGCTCAATCTTATCCAGAGCATTTTTATTTGAAAGAGAATTGCCTTTGAAGAAGGGAGAAGAAATTCCCGTTGGGAAATTGCGATGGATCGATCGCGCAAGCAGGCAGCCCGTGAAATGAAAATGGCCGCCGTGGATCGCTATCAATGTGGCGCCGATTCGAAAGTCTTGGGCGCTTTGTGAGAGTTGCGCAATATGGCTCCAGAGGCATTTTTTTTTCATGTCCTCGTGTAAAGTAATGGGAGAAAAACCAACAACCCCCACCCCTCTTGCCATCCTAATTAGCTAGGTCAGTTGTGTGTGGTATGCAAATTAAATAAAGGCTCCCCTCACACATACGTGCTAGTCGTTGCCGACTCTAGGGGGCGGTGCTCATCTCCGTTTCAAAGCCAAAGAGCCAGCACTGTCAGAAGACGTCTCCGTGGTCATGTGGCTGGCATGACTCAACGCCAAAGGCGCATGGAACGCTGTTAACTTCCCACCAAAGGTGGTCCCTATTTTTTCTACTTGCATTTTACGTGCTTTCGAAACTGCTAGGTGGGCAGAAGCTGGGACAAGTCACGGGAGCTCACCCCGTTACACAGCAGCGCTAGGGATTCGAACCGCTGAACTGCCAACCTTTCGATCAACAAGCTCAACGTCCTAGCCTCTGAGCCACCGCAAATTAGCTAGTCTCAAATGAGCCGGTGTGTTCTCAAAACAGCGTTACGTTCTTCCCCCTCATGGATGTAATAGTCACAATTTGCCATGTGAAGGATTTGCAGCGCAAGCGGGCCTCGGCTGACAAAATGTTTGCATAATCTGAGTAATGAATAAATTAGGGAACAGTATGATCTGTGTGTAAACATTAGGCAAATAGAACGGGGGGTGGGAAATTAAACTGGCTCTGTTTGATAAGAGTTGCTC
Organism: Ahaetulla prasina; assembly: GCF_028640845.1. Taxonomy (NCBI): domain Eukaryota; kingdom Metazoa; phylum Chordata; class Lepidosauria; order Squamata; family Colubridae; genus Ahaetulla; species Ahaetulla prasina. The sequence continues at coordinate 5,803,237 of NC_080549.1, read as the reverse complement.
ACCAAAATTGGCAAGGAGGGGAAATTCTGTTTATTGGGTCAAATTTCTAGGCCGTTGAACATGGAGATGGCACGATGGGCATTCTGGATGGTTGTTCTGGAACCTAAGAGGGCACAGAGGAATTGTAATGATCTAGAATAGAATAGAATAGAATGGGGTCCCCAAGCCTCAATTCTTTGGCGCTCCTCAGCCTTCCTTATGGTCCAACTTTCACAGCCATCCATTGTAACTGGGAACACCATAGCCGTGACTATACGATCTAAGCCTTAGCGCACAAAATAAAACAACAACAACGAATAAATAGCGGAGAGAAGAATGGCAATTTAGAAACCTTGGAACAGCACAATATGGAATGTTGAGCAAACATTTCAGAATCTCCGAGAAATAGATAATATGGGATTGCTTCATTCTTGCAGAGATTCATACTTTATCTGCTTTTCATTCCTTAAAGCCGCTTTCACTGTATATTCATTTGGGCGAGTGTGTAGGTACACAAACGCTAGACATAATAAAGTGCTTTGTAAACACCAGCCGCCAGCCTGTGTTGGATGTGTTATGCTGTGTGGGTGTGCAGGTCTTTTCTGCCTTGGATAGCAAATCATCGTGGGCCAATCCTGTTCATCGCCCCACCCCCTTCTCTTGCAGAAGGCAAGTCCTGCCTAGTTACCAAATCAAAAGAATATAGGAATAACAGAGTAGCCGAGTTGGAAGGGACCTGAGAGGCCTTCTAGACCAACCCCCTGCTTAAACAGGAGAACCTATACCATTTCAGACCCATGGATGTCCAATCTCTTTAAAAAAAAGCCTTTATTGATGGAACACCCACAACTTCGGAAGGCAAGCCTTCTACTGATTGAATGTTCAGTATGCAAATTTAGAATAGAATAGAATAAGAAAGTAAAGAATGGAATGGAATGGAATGGAATGGAGAATAGAATAAAAATAAGAATAAGAATAAGAATAAGAATAAGAATAAGAATAAGAATAGAATAGAATAGAATAGAATAGAATAGGAAAGTAAAGAATGGAATGGAATAGAGAATAGAATACGAATACGAATAAAAATAAGAATAGAATAGAATAGAATAGAATAGAAATAGAAAGTAAAGAATGGAATGGAATGGAATAGAATGGAATAGAATAGAATAGAATAGAATAGAATAGAATAGAATAGAATAGAATAGAATAGAATAGAATAGAATATTAGAACGGAATGGAACAGAACAGAACAGAACAGAATAGAAAAGAAGGAATGGAACGGAACGGAACGGAACAGAACAGAACTCAACTCTATTGGCCATGCAAGGAATGTGTCTCCAGTGCATTCCTTCCCTTGAACCAATCTTCCTCCTTCAAAATCTAGCTGATCACATTGGTTTTTATTTTTTTTAATTTTTTATTTACATTTATATCCCGCCCTTCTCCGAAGACTTAGGGCGGCTTACATTAATACGACTAATACGCCTTAAATGTGACTGGCCTGTGTTTGTGATGGTTGCAGGATCGCAGGGTCACAAAATCACCATTTGTGATCTTCCCAGCTGGGGCAAATCCCATTGGATACCCGCACTGATTCCCCTTAAACAGCCATGGTGGTATGAAGGCATCTCCCATGAAACGTGGTCCCCAACTAGTCCCTAAGGAGACCCAGGCTTTTGGGGACTTTTTAGCCACACTTTCATCGCTATCCAGCTCTCCTGTTGAAGGGCTCAAATTGGTAGGAACCAGTGCTGGAATAACACCCTTTTATGATTTTTTTAAAAAATGCTATTGTTCCTTTTCTCCAAGCTCCTACCTTCCATTTTTCTTGGCTTCTGACGAGGGGCCATTCACCCTGACCTTTTCTCCTGGAAGAGATGGGTCTCCTTCTTACGATAGACCACAGGTCACTCGCTGCAGCTCAGGGTGGCATTTAATATCTTTCCATCCAGAGGCCCAAAGACAAACTCTTTGGCAGGATCTGTGCTCTGTGGCTTGAATTGCAGCCGCTTTCAATTTTTTCCCTTTTTTTTTTTATCCTCCAGAATTCGGGCTGAACTTTTCACTGAGGAAAGTGCTTTGCCCAAAATGTCAAAGGGTAACTAGCCACAAATCTCGAAAACCATCTTGTCATATTTTCCCAGTTGGCCTCCGAACCACTAAAGGGGAATATTGAGGATTAATAGCTGTAAGGTCAACTTTTCTCTCGGTAGATAAGGTTTATTTTAGTGTCTCCTTGGCTCTCGGCCAGATCTTTTCTTAAGGGCTGGGTTTGGCTGCTCATTTAAAGGGCCTTAATGGGCTTTTGAAATTCTCGACCAAATCGGAGTCGTAGACTGGCTAACTTTTAAAGGTTTCGCCGACGAGAAGACGTTCTCTGGTGATTTTTTTAAAAAAGGGCAGCGATGACAACCGCGTTACCTTTACAAAATTCCCGAAGGGAAAGGCTACCTGTTGTGGTCCGCCAGCAGCCTGCAGAGCTGGCAACGGAGTCGGACAGCGATGAGGCTGAGGAAGAACATGGGCCAGTCCTGGAGGCTGGGGAAGGCCTGGATGAGGGCTCTGCGTTGGAGGCAGAGGTGGGGCCAGGGCCATCGGGGAGTGAGGTGCGGACTCCAGAGCCTCCAGAGGCTGACGATAGTGAGGCAGAGGAACAGGAGGAGCCTGTTCCTAATGCATGCATGAGAAGAGCTGCCAGAAGGCAAGACAATTTAGGAGTAGGGCCAAGAGATGATTGGCCCCTCCCATAAGGCTTAAAACAGATCAGCAACAGCGTTTGGTCTCTTTGCCGGAAAACAACATTGGTAGCTTCATCTTCTTGCATTTATTTTTGTATTGGTGTCTTTTGAACGTTTGCCAAGAAAGGCCTTTGGCAGTTTGCCTAATTGGACCCTTCCAATGAAATAAGTACACCGGAGGTGGTATTCAACCGGTTCAGACTGGTTCGGATGAGCCGGTAGCTCCGACAATCAGCTGGCCCCGCCTCCCCACCTCCGCCCTATCCTGTCCTTTATTTCCGGCTTTCTAGCTCATCTCAATCACACGATATAGCTGATTCCCTCCCTCGCTGTTCTACTTACCGTTGCTGACTTGGAAGGTAAGCAGCTGAGCTTCTAAGTGCTCCATTTTCAGCACTGCACATATGTGCTTTAGGCGCTTTAGGTCCAAAGTGCTCGCTCGCTCGCCGAACCGGTTGTTAAATCGGCAGCATCCCGCCACTGAAATACACCATCATCCATCTATGACAGGGGTGTCAATGTCAAGGCCCGTGGGCCGGATCTGGCCTGCAATGTGGTTGGATCCAGCCTGTGATGTGGTTGGATGCACAGGGATGTCCTAGAATATGTAAGGGGCCGGCCTGCGTTGCTTCGCCCCGGCCTACCGGCTTTACTCCAGCCCAAACTACCCAATGCAAAGAGGAAATATGCTGGAGTTTGGGGAGTAGTGACAAGCTGGCCACACCCACCCAGTCGACCACACCCAGTGAGTGGCATCAGTCTGGCCACACCCACCCAGGTAGCCATGCCTGCCGGGCCCCTCCCAAGGTCAATCGCAGCCTTGATGCGGCTCTCAATGAAATTGAGTTTGACACTCCTTATCTACGAGAAAGGGTTCCGAAATTTTCTTTTCATTGGAAAGCACTTTTAAAGTGGTTTTCAAAATCCAATTGAACGAGAAAGAAAAAAAACCTGGAACAATAGCAGCGTCCAGTCCCTTTGGCATTAGCCATGGCCGCTGGCCTTGATAGGACCTGGAAGGGCAAAAATCTGGTTGGCGCCAGGTTTTTAATTCCCCGAGATCGACACTTAACAGTGGCGCTCCAGTAAGTTAAGTCATTTTTCTATAGCCTTAGAATTGGAAGTGTACATCATTCTTTGGCCCTGAGATACGAAGTTTGGAAAGTATAAGAGTAGCCGATACTCCGGCTGATTTGTGGCTTGCAGCATCGAAGAATGATTGCGACGGTTGACATCAGGCAAATGAATCAGCACATAAAGGAAGTTGTTGGTGGTTGCAGCACCTTGGAGAGCTCCTCCAATGTGTTTGTTCTTCTGAAGGCTGGTAGTGGCCTTGTAGGACTGTCTGCCCCTCTTTGGATTAAAGGAAGACACTGTTAGTCCTCAACCTATGACCGACATGACGACGGACCTCCCCCAGAGTTTGTTATGACCTGTTTTCAGAGTTACAACAGCTAAACACGTACCCACAGTTAATGTGATTATATTTTGGGTGTCGGCAACCAGCTCACCTTTCTGGTTCTATTTGAAACTTTTGCTGTCGCAGGACCTAACTATCAGCAGTACAAATTATTTTGTCTGGAGGACTAAACCAAATGATGAATGTTTGAGGGAACTAGTTATGTCTAGTCTCACAAAGAGAAGGACTAGGTGGTAATAGGATAGCAGGCTATCACAGAGAATAGAGGGTCAACCTACTTTCCAAATATCAATACTGATAGCATTTAGACTTACATACCACTTCACAGTGCTTTACAGCCCCCTCTAAGCAATTTACAAAGTCAGCCTATTGCCCCCAACAACCTGGGTCCTCATTTTACCCACCTCGGAAGGCTGGAAGGCTGAGTCAACCTTGAGCCGGTCAGGATCGGACTGCTGGCAGTCGGCCGAATTACCCTGAATACTGCATTCTAATAGATAGATTGGAATAGACAGACAGATGGTAGATAGATAGATAGATAGATAGATAGATAGATAGATAGATAGATAGATAGATGGTAGATAGATAGATAGATAGATAGATAGATAGATAGATAGATAGATAGATGATAGCTAGCTAGCTAGATAGATGATAGCTAGCTAGCTAGATAGATGATAGATAGATAGATAGATAGATAGATAGATAGATAGATAGATAGATGATAGATAGATAGATAGATGATAGATAGATAGATAGATAGATAGATAGATAGATAGATGATAGATAGATAGATAGATAGATAGATGGATGGATGGATGGATGGATGGATGGATGGATGGATGGATGGATAGACAGACAGACAGACAGACAGACAGACAGACAGATAATAGACAGACAGGCATAGAGATAGATAGCAATAGCACTTAGACTTATATACCGCTTCACAGTGCTTTACAGCCCTCTCTAATTGTCAAACCTAGAACTAAGATCCAACCTAGAACTAAGGAGACAGTGAGTACGATTCACCGATGGGACAACTTGTCTTCTGAAGTTGTGGGTGCCCCCATCGCTGGAGGTTTTCAAGGAGTTGTTGGGCAGCCATTTGTCTGGAATGTTATAGGACAGTGACGGCTAACCTTTTTGCCGTCGCATGCCAAAAGCGGGGTGGGGGTGGGGGGGGGAGCACAGGGAGTCACGCGCGCTCATGCCCACACCCATAATTCAATGCCCCTGGTGCCCCACCCCTCGTGCATGCGCGTGTGACCCCCCCATGCTCCCCTTGGTCCCCATTTTGGGCCTAACAGGCCTACCTGAAGCCTCTGGAGAATGAAAACGGCCCTCCCTCCCCCGGAGGCCCTCCAGAGGCCAGAAACAGCCTATTTCCCAACTTCCAGTGGGCACGGTAGGCCCGTTTTTCACCCTCCCCAGGTTCCAGAAGCTTTCCTGGAGTCTGGGGAGGGTAAAAATAGCCTTCCCCACCCCCCAGAGGTCCTCCAGAGGCCGAAAGCGCCCTCCCAGAGCCTCCACGTGAGCCCTGTACTTACCTGGCACCCAAAATGGGCCACATGGAGACTCCTGGGAGGGGAGGAGTGGCATAGGCGGGGCCAGCCAAAAACCAGCCGGCCAGCGCACGCATGTGCACTGGAGCTGAGCTAGGCAACGGCTCGCGTGCCCGAAGATATGGCTCCACACGTGCCATAGGTTCGCCATCACGGTTATAGGATCCCTGTTTGATCAGGGGGGGTTGGACTAGAAGACCTCCAAGGTCTGTTTCAACCCTATTCTTCTATGTTCTTTGTTGACCTTTCTGGCAGAAAGGTCCTGCTTATCTCCCAGGGAAATGTCCCTCTTTGTTCTCCTCCCCCACCCGGTTAAAAAAAAAATCCTGATTATTATTATTATGATGATTAATTTATTGTTCATACAATACATCCGTTTTTCCCGCGCTTCCTTCTCCTCTTTTATTTGTTTTAATTTCCCTGCTGCTCAGTGGACATGTTGGCTGTTCCTACCGGCTGTGCGAAACAATCAAATCCGCCAGTTGGCTGAGGCCACCCCTGGAAGCAATTTCCACGCCGGCCTCGCCCCCCCCTCAAAACCAGGGCCTGTGATTGTCACGGTCTATCAAATGTGTGTGTGATAATTGCTTCCTCCGCTATCTTTGGAGGACAGTGAAGCTCAATTAATATGTTTGCATGTTTTCAGATCTTAACATTTCAAATAGGCAATTATTCTCAAGATGACATAACACATAGGGAGGGATTTCACAAAACAATGAGAAGTGTACGCTTTGGGCCAAAAAGAGAGAGAGGGGAGGGAGAGAGGAAGGGGGTGGTTGGGATGGAGAGGAAGAAAAGCTGTTGTGTTGGAAATAAATCTCTCCATTCAACGGCATTAGTCACTTGGACTTGGCCAAATGCGCAGGGAACATTTTGATTGAATTGTACTGCACGAGTCAAAACTGGGTATTGGCACCGAAAACGGCAACTTGTCACTTTAGCAAATGGAAGTTGTTATCTGTGTGCTGCCTCTTAGCAAATTAGCCATTCAGTTGGACCAGACGCAACGCTGAATATGACGTCCAACTTGAACAACGTCCTGCGTTCGGCTTCGAAACGGCTCTGGGTACGACGTTGTTAACGGTACAATGGAAGGAACTTAGACAAAGAGCCTACCATGGTGGTGGGCATTTAACACAAATGGAAGTTATTCCATTATAACTTCCTAGGGGCGAGAGGATAGTAGTCTTCCAGTATTTGAGGGGCTGCCCCAAAGAAGGGGGAGTCAAGCTATTCTCCAAAGCACCTGAGGGCAGCCATCGATGTACGACCTCAGAATCGAGGTGCCTAAGTGAGACATTAGCTCAGTGTGTTTTGCCCCATTTTATGACTTTCCTTGCCACCTTGGTTAAGCGAATCACTTGCAGTTGTTAGTCACATGGTCGTGAAGTCAATCTGGCTTCCTTCTGGACGCAAAAGGGGGATCGCGTGACCCCTGGACCAGTGGTGGATTGCTACCGGGTTCGCCCTGGATTCTGGCGAACTGGTAGCGGCGGTGGGAGGCTCCGCCCACCCACCCAGATGCTTCTGTGCATGTGTACGATATAGTGACCAGACGTCCCGCTTTTGGCGGGACAGTCCCGCTTTTTAATAATTTGTCCTGCGTCCCGTGGCAATTCCAAAAAGTCCCGATTTTTTTTTTGTTTGCTTTGCCATCGCTGAAATCTGGTCACTTTAGTGTACGAGCAGACCAGTAGCAACGGGATTTGCAACCCACTACTGCCCTGGACCCTGCATAAGAACCATATTTTTTGGAGTATAGGAGTATAGGACGCCCCGGAGTATAAGAGGCACCTTAGTTTTTGGGGAGGAAAATAAGAAAAAAGCTGATTGGCAGGTGGCTTGGCCTCCCAGAATACCCCCAATCAGCTGTTCCCAGAGGTGAATTTAAGCAACAGGTTCCTTGGTTGGGAGCTCTGTGCCTTGGTTTTTTTTTTTTTTTTTGCTTTTTTTCTGCGTCTGAAAGCCTCTGTAACAGAGCTTCAGAAAAAAAGCCTCTGAAGCTCTGTTTGGGGGCTTCTTTTTTGAAGCTCCGTTTGGGGCTTTTTTTCTGAAGCTCTGTTTGGGGGCTTCTTTTCTGAAGCTCTGTTTGGGGGCTTCTTTTCTGAAGCTCTGTTTGGGGGCTTCTTTTCTGAAGCTCTGTTTGGGGGCTTCTTTTCTGAAGCTCTGTTTGGGGGCTTCTTTTCTGAAGCTTCGTTTCTGATGCTTTTTTCAGTCTCTGAAACTTCCGTTTGAGAAGCTGGGTGGGGCTACATTCGAAGTATAAGACCCATCCAGAGTTTCACCCTCTTTTTTGGGGGAAAAAGGTACGTCTTATACGCCGAAAAATACAGTACATGCCAGTTGCCAAGCCTCTGAATTTTGATCACGTGACCGTGGGGATGCTGAATCGGCCGTAAGTGTGAAAAACAGCCGTAGGTCCCCCTTTTTGCTGCCGTTGTAACTTCCAACGGTCACTAAACAAACTGTTGTACGTCAGGGACTGCATGTTTTGTTTTTCTGTTCTGTTCCAGGTCTGTTTTGTTCGCCGCCCTTTGCAAAAGCTCTTTGCTTTTGATGAAAAGAAATTCCATTTAGCAGGGTTTTTTGTGTGTGTTTTTTTTGACATCTTGCCTTTTCACCAGCTCTTCCCTAACTATCTCTGCCACTTCTGCTCCCGGTATGGAACTGTTAATTTACCAATTTTGAAAGGATTTTTATCTAATAAAAAAGCGCAGCCCCCTAAGAGCCCGTATTTCATTTCTGACACGGAGATGTAGTTATGACAACATAATGTCAAGTACCTGAAACAGCTTAGAGGTGCACGGAAGATGAACCGAAATTGGAAGCCTCTCGGGAAGCCGGGGGAAGGGAAGGGAGGCATTGTCGGCTCGCATTCTTGCAGTGTGTCAAGTGACCAATTTTCTTGGCGGGAGAAGAACTTCTTTCTTTCTTTCTTTCTTTCTTTCTTTCTTTCTTTCTTTCTTTCTTTCTTTCTTTCTTTCTTTCGGCTGCTATGGTGAGATTCGCAGGTAGAAATTCAACGTCTCCAAGACGATGTGCAACATCTCTATGTTTACTTTGTGAGCTGAAAGCCAAAATCCATACAGGTAATTCTTACAACAGTTCATTTAGTGCAGAGAAAAGCAACAAAGATGATTTAGGGGACTGGAGGCTAAAACACATGAAGAACGGTTGCAGGAACTGGGTATGTCTAGTCTGATGAAGAGAAGGACTAGGGGAGACATGATAGCAGTCTTCCAATATCTCAGGGGCTGCCCCAAAGAAGAGGGAGTCAAGCTATTCTCCAAAGCACCTGAGGGCAGAACGAGAAGCAATGGGTGGAAACTAATCAAGGAGAGAAGCAACCTAGAACTAAGGAGAAATTTTCTGACAGTTAGAACAATTAGTCAGTGGAACAACTTGCCTTCAGAAGTTGTAAATGTTCCAACACTAGAAGTTTTTAAGAAGAAAAGATTGGACAACCATTTGTCTGAAATGCTGTAGGGTTTCCTACCTGAGCAGGGGGTTGGACTAGAAGACCTCCAAGGTCCCTTCCAATTCTGTTATTCCAGTAACCGTTTGAAGTTACGACGGCACTGCAAAAAGGCGACGTATGACCATTTTTCACACTTACGACCGTTGCAGCCTCCCCATGGTCACGTGAACAAAATTCACAGGCTTAGCAACTGGCATGTACTTATGACAGTTGCCCGGGATCACGTGATCTTCTTTTAGGTCCTCGAGGCCACGTGATCCCCTTTTTGTGACCTTCTGACCAGCGAAGTCAAGGGGGGGGGAAATCCAGGTTCACTTAACAACCGGGTTGCTAACTGATCAACTGCAGTGATTCTCTTAGCAACGGAAGCGAGAAACCCCCTGTCTTGCTTAGCAGCAGAAATTTTGGGGCTCAATTGTGGTTTGCCTATATTGGATTAGTGGTTTGCCTATATTGGATTGCCTATATTGGATTAGCACGTTCAGTATGTTCCAGCTCTTAAACGCTGTGGTGGGATCCTTCTAGGGCAGGGGTCTGCAAATTTGGCTCTTTTAAGACTTGTGGACTTCAACTCCCAGCTTTGCTGGCTGAGGGATTCTGGGAGTTGAAGTCCACAAGTCTTAAAAGAGCCAAGTTTGTAAACCCCTGTTCTAGGGGAATGTATTTTCTGCACTTTTAAGGGTTTCGCTAATTTACAAGCGAAGACATTCCTCCCATTTTTTTCCCTCCCTAAAAGAGAAGAAAGTTTTCGTTAACTTCCACTGAATAAAGCGATGATATTTCTGGTGCTTATTTTAATGGACAAGGAGCAAACGGATTGCTTCTTTCTCCAAATCCAACTGCGTTGGGATAGATTCGATCTTTCCCTTTTCTAAACTCTTCTACAGATTCGATGTAGCTAATGGGCTTGGCAAATGGTAAAGAAGAGGAGGAATACTTTGTGGGTTCCCTCGATCATCGTCTAACCCCGGGGTCTCCAACCTCGGCAACTTTAAGACTTGTGGACTTCAACTCCCAGCTTTGCTGGCTGAGGGATTCTGGGAGTTGAAGTCCACAAGTCTTAAAGTTGCCGAGGTTGGAGACCCCTGGTCGAACCTTCGAGGCAGTCTTTCAGCGGAAGAGATGTGGCGGAAAGCTTCTGTTCTTGAATTGATGGGAAGTGTTAGGAAAAGCTGCTTTACAGGCCGAAAGTCAGAATATCAGTCAAAAGTAATAAGAAACATAAAAAAGATTATTCTGAGAATACCGAGAATATTCTCTCCATTCTTCCCAAAGAAAAATGTCAGTATTTTCAAAGCTTGAACTCCCAGGCCCTAAGAACCAAGAACGACTCATGGAGTTACTTCTGAGTGGCGTCAGGTACAAGAAATCAGGAACCAGGGTTATTCAAATGAGTACAAGTTTATTCCATGTTATGTCTAAACAAGAATCTGAACTACTAACGGTCAAGGCCAGGGATCAGCAACCTGCAGCTCTGGAGCCGCATGTGGCTCTTTCACCCCTCTGCTGCAACTCCCTGTTATTCAAAATATGCATCACAACTGCCAATATACGACACCCACCGACACGCAATTTATTGAACTTTTCAACCCCCGGTAGGCCAACCGTGGATAAATCCAAAAAAAAGAAAAGGCCGTTGCTGGTTTTTTAAGCCTTATTGGAGGGTGTCAATCATCTCTTGGCCCTACTCCTGAGTCGTCCTCTTTGCTTGAGCTGCTCTTGTCTTCTGGCAGCTCTTCTCATGTGTGGTTTAGGAACAGGCTCCTCCTGTTCCTCTGCCTCACTACTGTCAGCCTCTGGAGGCTCTGGAGTCCGCACATCACTCCCCGATGGCCCTGGCCCCACCTCTGCCTCCGACGCAGAGCCCTCATCCGGGCCTTCCCCAGCCTCCAGGACTGGCCCATGTTCTTCCTCAGCCTCATCGCTGTTGGACTCGGTTGCCAGCTCCGCAGGCTGCTGGCGGACCACAACAATTCAAAAGTAAATCAGTCCCCTTTGTAGCAGGAGAAAGGAACCTACTTTCTACTCAGAGTGACATGTTTGGGTTTTAAATATTTTATTTTATGTCCCGTGTCAGCACATCGCTGGTGGGTGAAAGCGGGAGAGTTTCTGAAGTTCAGTCAAGTGACAAGTATTAAAATCTGCTTAAGCCGTCGAGGTTTGCAGAGATAACCCCCCCCCGCCCCCCCCCACCGTCCTCGGAGAAAAGTAGTAAGAGAAATCCTTGAGAAAGCAGCTTATGCATATGTGTTCCTTTCCTGTTAACATGTGCAAAAGAGTAACCGAACAGCGATGGCTAGGTACGCTTGTCAAGTTACATTGGCTCTGAATTTTGAAATGCGCCAAGGGTTCGTTTTTGACCGGCAGCTCTCTCTGCCTGTGCTTGGTCCCCACATTTGCAAAATTAGCACCTCTGCTAATCCTGACATATTGGCTGATGCTGGGTAAAGAGAGGCACCTCCGGGGCTTCCCGGCAACCTTCGCAATCCTGCGTGTGTCGTTCTCACAGGACGATGACGGTTTCATCTCTCGTGGTGCCTGTGCTGGAGTCGAATACCTGCAGGGCAACATTGGGGTGAGTCGTTTTTGCAGATCTGAGAGGAGCTGGCAAATTCAGCTCTTGGTTCTTCTACTGTATCGTTTGGATTAGAAGGGATCCTTCGTGGGTTGGCAGATGTGTTTACTCTTCCGGGTGTGTGGGTGTGTATGTGTGTGTTTGCCTGCGACTTCTGTTTACTTTTAGTGGAGGAGGGAGAGATAGTCAAGGAACGGAGTCAAACTTGCATTAGAGAAAACCAGAGGCAAACCTTTACTTGGGGCAGAGAGGAAAAAGAGGGTGACCTTGGCAGAAATATACAAGAAATGTTATCTAGGCAAAAGATGAAACATTGTCAAATCCTTGGAAATACGTTAGCATTCAGAAGCGTCTCAGACAAATGCCTCTTTGATTTATTTGGATGTAAGAAGGAAGAATTTACTTCGATGTAAGATGGTGGCTCGTGGTGGCTCAGTGGCTAAGACACTGAGCTTGTCGATCAAAAGGTTGGCAGTTCAGTGGTTCGAATCCCTAGCGCCGCATAACGGGGTGAGTTCCTGTTACTTGTCCCAGCTTCTGCCAACCTAGCAGTTTGAAACCACATAAAAAAATTGCAAGTAGAAAAATAGGGACCACCTTTGGTGGGAAGGTAACGGCATTCCGTGCGCCTTTGGCATTGAGTCAGGCCAGCCACATGACCACAGAGACGTCTCAGACAGCGCTGGCTCTTCGGCTTTGAAACGGAGATGAGCACCGCCCCCTAGAGTCAGGAACAACTAGCACATATGTTTGAGGGGAAGCTTTATCTTTTAAGAAGGAAGGGTGGGAGTCCAGCACAGCTAGACTTGGAAGCCTCTGTTGTTATAGCCCATATCAATAAAGTTGTCTTGTGTTCTTCCTGTAGAGTTGACTTTCTGCTCTTCCTAGTGGTGTTGACCTTCAGCCAATGACTTCTCTTAAGAACTCATAGTCAGTTGCAAGCAACCATTTTCTTTCCGCCCCAAATTCGTAGAATATTGTGCGGTTGTCAGCGTTCCAGAAAACCCTTCTTGCAGAAAAGACTCCGAAGCAAAACCTATTTCAAAGTTCTTTTACTAGCATAGGTCAACTGGGACAGTTGGTTGAAATCCGAATCTGGGGATCCGGGTTCCTCCCTCAGTAATACAAACCCCAAAATCCCCACCCTCGTGACCCCTCTGCTGGTCACATGCTCCAATCTTCAACCGTCCCATCCCGAGACATCACTCCGGCCACTCCTTCTCCAGATGTGAGCCCAGCCTGACCTTGACCGGCAGGGAGAATATTGTTATGTCTAATCATCCCTTGTAACTACCACCCTACTCTCCCCTGTTCCCACAGAGGAGAAAGTGGCAGCGTGTGTGGAAACCTTCAGCCTAGTATGGCTTCCAAAGCTGACAGCTGTATTGTTCAACATGTCATAGTAAAATTGATTTGAATAAATAACCATGGGAAAGGTTAGGAATCCACATATGGTTTTGGAGAAGGGGTGTGTGTATATCTGAGACATGCAGGTGGCTTATACCTGGAATAAGGTAGGTCATGGTTTCCTTTGTGGGAAACCATGATGGGATTTATGGGAAACCATGATGGGATGGTGATGGGAACGATGAGAAGATTAATAGTAGCGCAGATTTAGTAAACACTGTCAGACTATTCACAAAGTCTGCACTACTATTAATCTTCTCATCGTTCCCGTCACCAATCTCTTTCCATTTATGACTGTATGACTGTAACTTTGTTGCTGGTAATCCTTATGATTTATATTGATATATTGACCATCATTTGTGTTGTAAATGTTGTACCTTGATGAAGGTATCTTTTCTTTTATGTACATTGAGAGCATATGTACCAAGACAAATTCTTTGTGTGTCCAATCACACTTGGCCAATAAAAAAATCTATTCTATTCTATTCTATTCTATTCTATTCTATTCTATTCTATTCTATTCTATTCTACTCTACTCTACTCTACTCTACTCTACTCTACTCTACTCTACTGATTCTCTATTCTATTCTATTCTATTCTATTCTATTCTATTCTATTCTATTCTATTCTATTCTACTCTACCCTACCCTACCCTACCCTACCCTACCCTACCCTACCCTACCCTACCCTACTCTACTCTACTCTACTCTACTCTACTCTACTCTATTCTATTCTATATTTATTCCAATTTCTATTCTATTCTATTCTATTCTATTCTATTCTATTCTATTCTATTCTACTCTACTCTACTCTACTCTATTCTATTCTATTCTATTCTATTCTATTCTATTCTATTCTATTCTATTCTATTCTATTCTATTCTATTCTACTCTACTCTACTCTACTCTACTCTACTCTACTCTACTCTACTCTACTCTACTCTATTCTATTCTATTCTATATTTATTCTAATTTCTATTCTATTCTATTCTATTCTATTCTATTCTATTCTATTCTACTCTACTCTACTCTACTCTACTCTACTCTACTCTACTCTACTCTACTCTATTCTATTCTATTCTATTCTATTCTTTGGAGAAGGAGGAATGAATGGTGCAGTGGCCTAGAGGTGGCGCTCTCGCCTCACAATCAGAAGACTGAGAGTTTGATCCTAGGTAGAGGTGGATATTTCTTTGTCTGGGCACAATGAGAGTATACCTGCTGAAACAATCTCCGCATTGGCGACAGGAAGGGCATCCGACCAGTAAACACTCAGCTCCATTCGGTTGGCCAGCACTCCTCCTCGCAAGGCATTATGGGGGTCTTTAAAAGATGATGATTTGGAGAAGGAGAAATATTTCAGCACCTCAGAGCCCCGGAGTGAACTATTAGTAAGGTCCTCTCTTTGATTCATTTTCTGGCATTTTGTTGAGAGCAATTTATTTTTTCATTTAATCCAGGTACGTTGATTGCACAACATGCTTTATCAGGTCAGTGAAAGATGCACCGGTTGCGTTTATCTATCAGGCTGAGCTTGGTTTGCGTTACGTTAGGTTAATTATGCGGTGACTTGACAGGTTGCGTGAGCCCATTCCACCTTATGGATCAGTTTGTGGGGTCAACCCAAATAAATATCTTCATTCCAGTCTTGCAGTAAAGAAGAAAAAATTGTTGAAGAAAACAAGTCACTCTTGGGAAAGGGGAAAGAAACGACAGGATAATAAGACAACGTATCGAATTAAAAGTTTCCTCCAGTTGATAACTTGCTGAAGATGTGTGGCCAGCTGATGTGTGAGTGTGAATAGAATAGAATAACAGAGCTGGAAGGGACCTTGGAGGTCTTCTAATCCAACCCACTGCTTAGGCAGGAAACCCTAAACCATTTCAGACAAATGGTTATCCAATCTCTTCTTTAAAACTTCCAGTGTTGGCGCATTTACAACTTCTGGAGGCAAGTTGTTCCACTGATTAATTGTTTTCACCGTCAGGAAATTCCTCCTTAGTTCGAAGTTGCTTCTCTCCTTGATGAGTTTCCACCCGTTGCTTCTTGTCCTTCCTTCAGGTGCTTGGAGAATAAGTGTGTGACATTAGCATCCCTTAGAAAGCAATAAACACCATCAAATTTATTAGTGTGACCCTCATATTTGGAATTGATTGGGGAGATCAGATCGTATTTTGGAGTACCATAAAAAGGGAACGAGCAAGAGTTTCTGTCTCCTTGGAGCCACAAGGGCAGAATCTCTGTGATGTGAACCTAGAGACTGAATTAATTCCATATAACTAGGTTCAGCCTATTGTGTGAACACGACAACCGAGTCTGATGAAGTGATGCCCAACAGCTTGGAGGAGGTCAAACGATGTGATGTCAAATCGATTTCTCATGCATGATTTTGCCATTCTGACTCTTTGGGGGATTGCGATGGCTTCTCCATGTTTCTACAACCCCTAGGTCAGGGGTCAGCAACCCACAGCTCTGGAGCTGCATGTGGCTCTTTCATCCCTCTGCCGCAGCTCTGTGTCCCCGGTCGGGTCCACCATTGATAGGGCTTTCTGTTAGGACAGGTAGAGGAAAAAGGATGCTGCGCAAGGAGGAGACTATGATGGGGGAACTGGACTTCTGGTTGGCTACAGAATTGAATGGGGGGCTTCTGGTTAGGACCTGTTATGTCCTCCTCACCTCTGTCCGAACGATGGCTTAATTAGCCGGCTCTTATCAGTTCTGGCAGCAAAAGAGCCAGCGTCTGCCAAGAGCCCTCATTAGCTGCCAAGACGCTGGTGAGTCACAACCTTCAGCTCTAGTCAATCAGTAGATTTGCCTGATACAAAGAGACACACCAACTCTTGCTGCCTTTTATATCCTGTGGGGTGTGGCTCCATGACTCAGCACTTCCTAGGCCTACCCCTCCCCTGCTTCTGTCGTTCCCTTCTCTCCTGCCTACGAAAGCTGGGATTGAGCCAAGCCTAATTGCTGTCCGCTGGGTCTGCAGGCGTGGCCTGGGGGGGGGGAAGAGTCAGGAGAAGGAGGCCTCGTTATCTCTTTCACTTGGCCTGCTTCTGGCTCCTGGAGCTGATCCAGGGAGGCTGATGCTTCTGAGGTAAGTCCTGATGGCCCATCCCCCTCACTGTCCAAATCACTTTCTGGCAGCAGGCTCGGCTCCAAGGCACTTTTGGGCATGGGGTCAGGTTCGGGGGTGGGAGCCACAACAGGATCTTTGTGGCTCTTTGAGTGTTTATGGTTGCCGACCCCTGCCCTAGATCTGTGATGGTGAACCTGTGAACACATGCCAGAGGTGGCTTGATGCTCCATGTACCATCTGCTTTGAGAGAATGATCTAGGGCAGGGGTCACCAGCCTTTCGGACCTCAGGGACCACTAAATTCAGTGAGACTTGGAACCTGCAGTATCATCTTGGCTAGGAATGTGTTGTGACCCAGGTTCCTGGACCCGGACTCCTGGACTCGGATGATTCAGAAAGTGAGGGAGAAGACCTGGCAAGCCCTGCTTCTCTTGGGCCCTCTCTGTCCCTGGCACCCACTCAAAGGGAGGAGGAGGGGCTGGCAAGGCCTGATTCTCTCGAGCCTTCTTCTGATTTGGCAACGCCCCAAGAACAGTTTTGGAGTGATGCAAGACTGCGCAGACGTGACCGGCGCGCGCAGCAAAAGCAGCGTTGGGATAAAGCCAAGGAATGATGGTCATGCAGTGACATCTGCAGAGACTATAAATAGGAGGCGGGACTTCCTGGTTTTTTGTCTTGGACAAAGCAATGAATTTGCGCGGGCAAACTGTATCAATGGAGGGAAGAATATATTCGTGAGTAATTCTGGCCTTATCTATAATTTCCTCGTTATCTCCAGAAACTTGGCAGGCCCGTGGGTAGACGTGGCCAGGACATTTATCTATGTAAATAAAGTAGAAGAGGAGGCCTTTGACTGACTCTTTGTTGGGAGTATTGGGGGAGGGAAACAGAACAGAATGGTTGATGCTCCAAAGGTTTTCATCTGCAGTCAGTCCAATAACAATATCATAATCATACGTTCCTTGATATTGCCACCAAATAGTGGCTCAAATAGCTTCACACCCACCCCCAAATATTGCAGTGGTCTAGTTTGGAAGTTCCCTGTGGCTTTCGTCGTGATTATTCTGTTTTTCTATCTCCCGAGTTGGCTGAAGGAGAAGGCCACGCATTATATCAGCGCTTGGTTCATCCTAAATAATGTAGAGGCTTCTATTATTTCTGATTTTGTGTGCTCGGGGATTATCAGTTGCTCTCTATAAATGTATGAAGAAAATAAAGGGAAAGAAGAGAGGAACGTACAAGGATGCAGTGATGGAAATGAAAGACACAGCCGTAAGAATTTTTCTTTAAATGCACTTCATGGCCATGGATGTTTAGCTTGGTTCTTGGGAGGACTGATACGTATCCATAATGAAACTATTGATCAGGTAACACCCTAGGGCAGTGATGGTGAATCTTTCGGGCAACGAGTGCCCAAACTGGAATGTGCGTGCATATTTGTGCGTTTATGTGCACTGGAGCACCGGAAACCCAAAGGCCAACTGACCGGTGCACACATGCCTATTTTTTGGCTGTTTTTGGCTGTTTTGGGGGCCATTTTCAGGGCATTTTCCAGGCCATTTTTTTGAGCCATTTTGACCTGAAAATGGCCTGAAAACGGCTGAAAAATGGCTTCTTTGGGGGCCATTTTCAGGCCATTTCCTGATGCTCCAGTGCCTGCAAAAACCAGCTGGTGACGACGTGTGTGCCCACAGAGAGGATTCTGCATGCCACTTCTGGCACGTGTGTCATAGGTTGGCCATCATGGGCCTAGGATTAGTTTGAATGTCTGCTCTGAGAAGCCACAATGTCTATATTTTTAGTGGCCTCAAATAGATGACCACGTTGCTTAACTTCAGTAGCACAATTTTTCAGAACTTTACCGGGGATAGGATAGGATAGGATAGGATAGGATAGAATGGAATAGAATAGAATAGAATAGAATAGAATAGAATTCTTTATTGGCCAAGTGTGTTTGGACACACAAGGGATTTATCTTTGGTGCATACGCTCTCAGTGTACATAAAAGAAAAGATACGTTCATCAAGAATCCTAAGGTACAACCAGGGGTGAAATCCAACACCCAGTTCTGACAGATTCTGGAGAACTGGTAGCAGAAATTTTGAGTAGTTTGGAGAGCCGGCAAATACCACCTCTGACTGGCCCCAGAGTGGGGTGGGAATGGGGATTTTGCAACATCCTTCCCCTGCCACGCCCAGCAAGATATGCCCAGCAAGCCACACCCACTGAACCGGTAGTAAGAAAAATTGAATTTCACTACTGGTGCAACACTTAATGATAGTCATAGGGTATAAATAAGCAATCAGGAAACAATAGTATAAATTGTAAGGATACAAGCAACAAAGTTACAGTCATAAGTGGAAGGAGATGGGTGATAGGAACAATGAGAAGATTAATAGTAGTGCAGATTTAGTAAATAGTTTGACAGTGTTGAGGGAATTATTTGTTTAGCAGAGTGATGGCATTCGGGAAGAAACTGTTTTTATTTTTATTTATTTATTTATTTTATTTATTTATTTATTTTGTCATAACAATATAACAATATATATATACAAGCGTTGCATAAAGGATTATATAATATATAAACATATATATGAGGAGAAACGAGGTACTATAAACACATATATATATAGGGGAAGAAACAATAGGACAGGAACGGTAGGCACGTTTATGCTCTTATGCACGCCCCTTAGAGTCCTCTTAGGAAAGTGGTGAGGTCAACCGTGGATAGATTTAGAGTAAAACTTTTGGGGTTATGAGAAGAAACCACAGAGTCAGGTAATGCATTCCAAGCATATATAATTCTGTTACAGAAATCGTGTTTTCTGCAATCTAAACTGGAGCGGTTGACATTGAGTTTAAATCTGTTGGTAGCTCTTGTGATATTGTTATTGAAACTAAAAAAGTCATTAACAGGAAGGACATTACAACGGATGATTTTATGAGCTAAACCCAGATCTTGTCGAAGGCGACGAAGTTCCAAGTTTTCTAGACCCAAGATATCAAGTCTGGTGGAATAAGGTATTTTATTAGTTTATTTTTGTGTCTAGTTGTTCTGGTGTGCAGTGCTCTATAGTGTCGTCGTCGTTTTGAGGGTAGGAGTTGAAACAATTTATGTCCAAAGCAATTTATGTCTAAACGAATGGTTGTAAGTCAAGGATTATCCATGGCAACTTTTTCAGTGTTTTGAACATCTGGTCCATTGATCAGATCGGATGATCTGATCTTGAACATCTGATCTTGATCGGATGTTTTGAACATCTGATCCATTCTGATCGGAGTCCTGTATTTTCAGCAAATAAAATTTCACGAGATTCACAAGGGGTGCTGGCAGAACCGAAGGCACCTGGGAAGAACATTTTAGGATAAAAGCAAGCCTTTTGTTACACAGGTTGAAAATGAAGCAGAGGCCGGCGTTTCATGAATGCCCGGGAAATGAGATTTCCATTAAGCGTTCTGCCTGACCAAAAAAATATAACAATGGCAATCCTTTAAAAAAAAAAAATTAAAAAAAATTACTCCTGGCTTTTAATAGCTCTCGATCTCCTATTCACGACTAACTGTTTTGGATGCTTTTTGTATTGCGGATTAATGTGGTTTTTCTGTAAACTGAGACCCGGGCCTTGGCGACCCCTCCACCACCTTTTTGTGTGTGTGTGTGTGTTGTGACGGTCACTTTAGCGTGGCCGGATGATGGACTGAAGTGCCAACCCTTCATTACGCCAGATATATCTCCAATATGACAGCTACACATCTTGGATGTCAGCTAGGTTGCTGCCGAGTCATTGCAGATTTACAGATTCTATTACACCTGTATTGAACAGCTCTTCAATCCGGTCAGCGAAAGAGACGGCGTAGGCATGAGTACGTGGTGTGCTACAAGTAGCATATTTTATCTGTCGGGTTTTTTTTTGTGTATCAGAATCTTTTTTGGGGTGGGGGTTGGTGCATTTGAAATATTTGAAGACTGGGTCAAACCTTTTATTTTAAACAAATGTGTATTATCAATCTACCATCTCTTTCGGAGTAAGTCATGTTACGTAAAATGCAGAAACAGATTAGTGAGGAAAAGATATAAGGGAAGCAGAAAGGAATATAGCAGTGGTGAAATCCGGCCGGAAAGGTAGAGCTGGTGACAGGAGACTCCGCCTACCTGCCGGGACATCATTACCAGAGGTGGGTTTCAGCAGGTTCTGACCAGTTCCAGAGAACCGGTAGCGGAAATTTTGAGTAGTTCGGAGAACCGGTAGTAAAAATTCTGACTGGTCTCACCCTCATCTATTCTCTGCTTCCCAAGTCCCAGTTGATCCGGAGGAAATGGGGATTTTGCAGTATCCCTCCCCTGCTATGCCCACCAAGCCACACCCACCAAGCCATGCCACACCCACTAAGCCACGCCCACAGAAAAGGTAGTAAAAATTTTTTGAAACCCACCACTGAATATTACGTCCCATTTTTGACCCTCTGCGCATGCACAGAAGACTCTGCTCATGCAAAGAGGCACACACGGTCACGCTCCCGAACCGGTAGCAAAGGTAAGTGCATTTCACCGCTCGAATATAGGCAAATCCAGTTTACAACATTCACTTTATTCTCCTTCCCACCCCCCATTCTTGTAGACCAGGGGTGTCAAACACAAATTGGCCACGGCGAGTTGACTAAGACGAATTGGCAGTGGAGATTTAGCCGTGGCAAGTTGTCCCAGTCCGTCTGCTTCATTCCTTGTTCTTCAGGCTTGTCAGTTCCCTCTTTTCTAGGGGTCTTGTCAATTTCATCCGAAAGATTTTCTCATTCCTCCTCTCCATCCATCCGTTCTTCGTTCATACATTTGCTTTGCAATTCCATTTTTTTAAAAAAAAAATGCAATTCCGTTCCACTTTTATTCGAGAGAATAAAATTCCACTTCTGTCGAGAAAAGCAAAATTGCTTTAGTATATTTATATTGTTCTGATCAGAGGAGCAAATGACTTTACTAAATTTTATTTTGTACGAATCTCTTCCGCATCCAGTTATTCATTTTCAGCACCTTCTAGGCTAACCCCTCCCCCCCTTAAGAAAAAGTCAGATCTCTACAGAAAGAAATAATATTTCTAAGACTGTTGGGCCACAGATTTAGTACACACAAAAGGGCCTTCTCGAGTTTTCTGCGTGTTCTTTAACACCATGATTTTTTGGGGAATTTCTTTCTACAGCCAATTGTGTTCATGTCCTCCACGATTACCAGGACAATTAGTGTCAATGTCAAAGTGAAATTGTGCGATGATTTCAATCATTGCCGCTTTGAAGTTGATACTGAGACTCGGTGGGGCGGGGTGGGGGAGAGGAGCCCCTTGCGGAATGCCGATTCCAGACCACAGACGACAACAAGACACCAGTTCAGTGGGAACCAAGGTCGTCCAGCCATCTCGGTTACTAAGGCCCAGACCGTTGCCAAAACAATATTCGGACTGCTGATTGGGCAATGTGATTTGAACTTATCATCTTCCTCCTTTTAACAACTCCATTGTTGTGTCTGCGCTCCCCGAGCCGGGTGTCCTGCCAGAAAGTGACTTGGAAAGTGAAGGAGAAGGACTGTCAGGACTTACCTCGGGAGCACCGGCTTCCCTGGCTCAGCTCCAGGAGCCAGAGGCAAGCCAGGTGGAAGAGATGATGAGGCCTCTGTCCCCTGACTCTTTCCCCCCCAGGCCACGCCTGCAGACCCAGCTGATGGCAATCAGGCCTGGCTGGACCCTAGGTTTTGTAGGCAGGAGAGCGGGAACAACAGAAGCAGGGGTGGGGCAGGCCTAGGAAGCGCTGAGTCATGGAGCCACACCCCACAGGATATAAAGGCAGCAAGAGCTGCTGTGCCTCTTCGTAGCAGGCAAATCAACTGATTAACTAAGAGCTGAAATTTGTTCCTGGGTGACTCATCGGCGTTGAGGGAGATAACAGAGACACTTGGCAGACACTCGCTAGTTTGCTGCCAGAGCTGATAGTGCCAGCTAATTAAGTCATCGCTCGGATGGAGGCGAAGGGGGACAGAACATCCATAATCCATTGCAGGGTAGAATCTGGGCAACTGCATGGAGCTAAGGATTTACTGGCTGGATGCCCTTCCTGTTGCCAATGAGGATTTTTTCAGCAGATATATTCCCAGTATGCTCAGAGAGAGATGTCAGCTTTGGAAGCCATATTAGGCTGGAAGCTTCCGTGCTGCCACCTTCTCCTGTGTGGGGAAGTAGGAGGGGGGGATTTAGTAGAGATATTATTAGACATAATAGCATTCTTCCTGTCAGTCAAGGTCAGGCCAATTCTGCATCTGGAGAAGGAGTGGTCGGATTTATGTCTTGAGATGGGACGGAGGATGATTGGAGCATGGGATCGATGGATTGTTTGCCAGGAAGGGCCTTTGGCAGTTTGCCTAATTGGACTAAGGTTTGTGAGATAACTGAGGAATTTGTGTTGGGAGGCATTTGTTTTATTTTGAGTTGAACAATGCTGGGAATGAAGTAATTCCCAGCTGTTCAAATAAAGTTTGTTTTTCCACGGACTAAGTTTATTACTACCTACTTGGGCCTGGGTCACAACACTACCTAGGATCAAACTCGCAGCCTCCTGATCGTGAGGAGAGAGCTCCACCTCTAGGCCACCGCACCACTCAATGTGATTTGAACTAATGAGAGGAGGGACATTTGATTCTTTTAACTCTATGAAAATAGGGGAGGGAAACCAGAGTTGGTTTTGCTTCAATTCGGGGCTTCTATGACGTATCCAGTAAAGCTTAGTAGAAAGAGACCAAGTCTGTTTGCTTGGCTGATTTCACCAGCCGAGACCTTTTGACGATTAGCTTCTCTTAAACCAAGAAACTCAGTGGGACAAAGAGCGGCCTGCATTAGCTTCTGCCAAGCTCCAGAGCGTCCTTGTGTAGTGTAAGCGCGTGGGTATATTGTGCTTGTGTGTTAGCGAT
The DNA here is from genome assembly GCF_028640845.1 of Ahaetulla prasina. NCBI lineage: Eukaryota > Metazoa > Chordata > Lepidosauria > Squamata > Colubridae > Ahaetulla > Ahaetulla prasina. The sequence goes on along the minus strand of NC_080549.1, from coordinate 5,780,060 downwards.
ACAATAGCTGTAGCAAAATACAAAGGGTCAAATTTCTTGGCTCAGTCGACGACATCACACGGGGGTTGCTGGATTCACAGCACAGGCTGCTGCAATGGCAGGTGTCTGACGAATGCAAATCGGATTGTTGTCTTCTATTCTTCGTTCCTGCGCTCGGTGTTCTGACCTTGCATTTCCCTCCAGGTTCACACTTTCCAGCCATTGTTCGCTCTCCTCCACTTTCTGTCCTTGAGTCATGGCTGTTGCGAACGCCATGAATAAGCAGGGACTTTGCAGACATCCAGGCTGGGAGAAGTTTGCTGTGGTTCTTAATTGGCGCCCATCAGTCTTTCAAAGCGGGCACTAGGGGAAGCCTTGGGATGCGTTGCATGATTGCCACCGATCAGTTTCTTTCCCCGTGCAGAAAAAAAAGGGGCACCTGTTTTTCTACTTCATTCTCAGGAGAACTTCTTTGGAATTTCTCTAGGACTCATTTTGAGATCGGATGGCCGGAGAGGCAGAAGAAGGTGCAATTGTTGGGGTTTTTTGGGGGGTGGGGGGAAAACACTCCACTGCTCCAGCAGCTTTCTTCCCTTCTGGAGATGTGGATGGGACTTTTACTGGGAAAAATGACTTGCCTCCAGAAGTTGTGACTGCTACAACCCTGGAGGTTTTGAAGAAGAGATTGGACAGCCGTTTGTCTGATATAATGGAATAGGGTTTCCTGCTTGAGCAGGGGGTTGGACTAGAAGACCTCCAAGGTCCCTTCCAACTCTGTTATTCTGTTAAATCCTTCTTGATGGCCGTCCACTAGGATTTTAACCAAGTCTGTATTAAGGTAAAGGTTTCCCTCGCACATATGTGCTAGTCGTTCCTGACTCTAGGGGGCAGTGCTCATCTTGCTTGACATGGTTGACAGCACTATAGTCTCCGAATTTGGGGCAAAAAAAAAATGGTTGCTTGCAACTGACTGTAGGTTCTTAAGAGAAGTCATTGGCCGAAGATCAACACCACTAGGAAAAGCAGAAAGCCAACTCTACAGGAAGATCACAACACAACTTTGTTTATATGGGCTATAACAACAGAGGCTTCCAAGTCTAGTTTTGCTGGACTCCCACCCTTCCTTCTTAAAAGGTAAAGCTTCCCCTCAAACATATGTGCTAGTCGTTCCCGACTCTAGGAGGAGGTGCTCATCTCCGTTTCAAAGCCGAAGAGCCAGCGCTGTCCGAAGACGTCTCCGTGGTCATGTGGCCGGCATGACTCAACGCCAAAGGCGCACGGAACGCTGTTCCCTTCCCACCAAAGGTGGTCTCTATTTTTCTACTTGCATTTTTTTTACGTGCTTTCGAATTGCTAGGTTGGCAGAAGCTGGGACAAGTAACGGGTGCTCACCCCGTTACACGGCACGAGGGATTCGAACCGCTGAACTGCCGACCTTTCGATCGACAAGCTCAGCGTCTTTGCCACTGAGCCACTCCGCCTGTATTACCCACAGAGAAATAAACGCGATGACATCATGTTACAGATTTACCCCCTGTAGCAAATACATTCCCCTTGCTTCCAGGGGTCCTAATACATTTTCGTTTTTATTGCACACCCTATTCATAGATGGAATATTTTGCACGCTGGGATGAGCGTCTTGGAACTGAGAAGAGAGAGAGAGAGAAGGAGGGAGAGCGAAAGAGAGAAAGGCACAGTTACAAAACTTAACAGCTGCAAAGCATTCAAGTCGATTTTGCAATGTTTGGAAGGAAAGGGGAAGAATCTGAAATTCTTCCTGCGAAGATGTAGGTCATAAAATTCCTAATCCGCTTATAATTTGTATCCACTCCGGGTGGGGAGTGTAATCCTGCTTAGTGGTAGCCTTTTTGTTGGATTTGGAGGCCATTCAGAAAAATGCAATTCTTTTTTGACCTTTAAATGTAACTCAAGGATTGTTAATTTGTTTAATGCACATTAAAAAAAAAAAGCCACAGATGTGTGTATATCTCTTTATATGCCTGACCAGTAAGATGCTTTTCTTGGCAGGCTGAAGCAGACTAAACTAAATTCTCATTTCAAAGTTTTTGTGACGAATTTCCTCTCCCCCACACCCTGCTATTTACTCTTATTTGTGTCATTTCTTTCGGGATATTTGCTCAACTGAGCTGCAACTGGGCCTCTTGTGGTTCAGACTGCTAAGACAGTCTGTTATTAACACAGCTGCCTGCAATTACTGCAGGTTCTAGTCCCACCAGGCCCAAGGTTGACTCAGCCTTCCATCCTTTATAACAGGGGTGTCCAAACTTGGTCCCTTTAAGACTTTTGGACTTCAACTCCCAGAGTCCCTCAGCCAGCAAAGCTGGCTGAGGAACTCTGGGAGTTGAAGTCCAAAAGTCTTAAAGGACCAAGTTTGACACCTACTATAAGGTAGGTAAAATGAGGACCCAGATTGTTGGGGGCAATAAGTTGACTTTGTATATAAATATACAAATGGATGAAGACTATTGCTTGACATAGTGTAAGCCGCCCTGAGTCTTCGGAGAAGGGCGGGATATAAATGCAAATAATAAAAAAAAATCCCAAAATTAGGTTCCCTGGAATAAACCTGGCTGAATTCAACAGAATTGACTATGGCAGGGGTCACCAACCTTTTGGACCTCAGGGACCACTAAATTCATAGTTTTAAATCCCGTGGACAACTAATATATGTACAATATAATATATAATGTATGAGTTCATATATAATATATGAACTCTGTTACTTCAGTAACAGAGTTATTAATGCTTGGAACACCCTACCAGACTCTGTGGTATCTACTCAAAATCCCCAAAGCTTTAACCAAAAACTGTCCACTGTTGACCTCACCCCATTCCTAAGAGGTCTGTAAAGGGGGCGTGCATAAGAGCACAAACGTGCCTACCGTTCCTGTCCTACTGTTTCCTTTCATTATATCCAATTTATATAGTTATTACATACTTATACACGGTGGCTCAGGGGCTAGGACGTTGAGCTTGTCGATCGAAAGGTCGGCAGCTCAGCGGTTCAAATCCCTAGTGCTGCTGTGTAACAGGGTGAGCTCCTGTTACTTTTCCCAGCTTCTGCCAACCTAGCAGTTTCGAAAGCACGTAAAAATGCAAGTAGAAAAAATAGGGACCACCTTTGGTGGGAAGGTAACAGCGTTCCGTGCACCTTTGGTGTTGAGTCATGCAAGCTACATGACCACAGAGACGTCTTTGGACAGCGCTGGCTCTTCGGCTTTGAAACGGAGATGAGCACCGCTCCCTAGAGTCGGCAACGACTAGCACATATGTGTGAGGGAAACCTTTACCTTTACCTTTTTATACTTTTTATTTTTTTATTTTTATTTTTTTATTTTGAATTTATATCCTGCCCTTCTCCAAAGACTCAGGGAGGCTTACACTGTGTCAAGCAATAGTCTTCATCCATTTGTATATTATATACAAAGTCAACTTATTGCCCCCAACAATCTGGGTCCTCATTTTACCTACCTTATAAAGGATGGAAGGCTGAGTCAACCTTGGGTCTGGTGGGACTTGAACCTGCAGTAATTGCAAGCAGCTGTGTTAATAACAGACAGACTTAGTCTGCTGAGCCACCAGAGGCCCTTATACTCATATATATATGAGTATAAGGGCAGGGGGATTTGAGCTGGTGAGCTGCATAGCTCAAATCCCCCTGCAACACAGACTAAACCGAGCACAACCAAGCCCCCACCCAAACAGGACACCCCCCCAGCCAATCAGAGCACAAAATACCCCCCATCCAATCAGAGCATAGCCAAGCTCCCACCCAATCAGTTCAAACCCCCACTAGCAGTTAAAAGGAAGAAACAGCTGCGATCACACATTGCTCCCAGAAGCACGAAGCTGAAGCCTGAAGATGACGAATGAGACTTCGTCGAAACGTCGCCAAGACACTTTTAATTTTACATGGGAGAAAACCCGAACAACCAAAGACCTACATACAAACACCCGTGAAAACCTCAGAAAACAAATATATATATAGTTACTTCATGCTTATGCTTATGTATACTGTTGTGACAAAATAAAATAAAATAAATAAATAAAAAATAAATATGATCTGCCTAATGACCAACTGGGTGGGTGTGGCCAACTTGGTGTCACTCACGTTGTGGGGCGCCTCGCTGGCCTCTATTCACCCCTCCCCTCCCAGCCACTCCTTGCCTGCCCACCCGGGCTCCTTAGGGCCCCAACAGAGAACAGTTGTTGGATCTAAGTAGTCACTACCATGAGAAAGAGTTGGCAAAACAGCTGGCTCAGTTCAAATTGGATCTGGCCGAGAAGGAGGCTCAGTAGAAGTACCTAAGCAGGGGATTGGACTAGAAGACCTCTAAGGTCCCTTCCAACTCTGTTATTCTGTTAACAGTTATAGGAACTGGGTAGGTCTAGTTTCATGAAAAGAAGGACTAGGGGAGACATGATAGCAGAGTTCCAATATCTCAGGGGCTGCCCCAAAGAAGAGGGAGTCAAGCTATTCTCCAAAGCACCTGAAGGCAGGACAAGAAGCAATGGGTGGAAACTCATCAAGGAGAGAAGCAACTTAGAACTAAGGAGAAATTTCCTGACAGTTAGAACAATTAATCAGTGGAACAACCTGCCTTCAGAAGTTGTAGGTCCTTCATCACTGGAGCTTTTTAAGAAGAGATTGGACAGCCATTTGCCTGAAGTGGTGTAGACTTTCCTGCCTAAGCAGGGGGTTGGACTAGAAGACCTCCAAGGTCCCTTCCAACTCTGTTTTCTATTCTATTCTATTCTATTCTATTCTATTCTATTCTATTCTATTCTATTCTATTCTAATCATGACGTTTGTGCTGAAAAGTCTCCTGCTCACCTTCCCCATGATGTATGTTCTCCTTTGCCGATACATTAAAATTTCTCCTGCAGTTTTGAGACCCGTTTTCATGCAACTTGATGAATTGCTCCCATTAATCATTTCTCCAGTGCTCTGCTTGACTTTCCATGTTTCCATTATATTTATAAAGTAAGAAGACATCAAGAGGCAACCCTTCCCAGGGGTTTTTGCTTCTTAAATAATATCACGGTCCTTGAGAAGGTGCTGGAGAAGATCTTGGAAAAATTCAGCAGAAAAATAAATAAAAAATCAATAAATGTCCCTCCAATTTCTCCGTCCACTAATGTGGTGGAGAACTTCAAAAGATCATTTGTGCTCAGGTCTGGTAGATCATCTGTGACTCTTTTCTGGATAATCCGTACTCCTAAAACCCATCCAGATACCACTCTTAAAGTTGCCAGGGTAACAGTAACAGAGTTGGAAGGTACCTCGGAGGTCATCTAGTCCAACCCACTGCTCACACAGGAGACCTATACTAGGGGTTCGAACCGCCGACCTTTCTGATTGGCAAGCTCAGTGTCTTAGCCACTGAACCACCTAGATTGTCAACTCCTGCCATTATTCAAGGCTATGCAATCCAAAAGGATCTGGTGGCTCAGTGGCTAAGACGCTGAGCTTGTAGATTGAAAGGTCGGCAGTTCAGCGATTCGAATCCCTAGCGCCGCGTAACGGAGTGAGCTCCCGTTAGTTGTTCCAGCTTCTGCCAACTTAGCAGTTCGAAAGCACATAAAAAATGCAAGTAGAAAAATAGGGACCACCTTTGGTGGGAAGGTAACAGCATTCCATGCGCCAGCGTTCCATTCCCCATGCAGGGGAATCTTTATCTTTATGCGATCCAAAAATTGTCCAAATTTGGAATTCTGTTTTTCTTTATTTTAACTTCCATATCACTAAGTTCTCTCCACTCTTGTAGATGCAGAGTGTCAGTTGGTCAGCTTAGAGGACCTCAAGAGCAACCAAGATTGTCCTCCTTACCATGCGAGCAAGTGTGGATGGGGTGCATATTAACAGGAGATCCCAGGAAGAAAGAAATAGCTATTAAAGGATGCTATGAATATGGAAATTGCCCATGTAAGCAGCAGAAATTTTGGAGGTGTGAGGCAATGTGTAGACAAGATAGGTTACCTCTTAATCTACATTGACTTCATTCAGAAGGTTAATGAGATGCTTTTCCAAAAGGCCATTGGACCTTCTTGGGTTTTTCTTTGAAAACATTTCGTTTCTCATTCAAGAAGCTTCTTCGGTTCTTCAGAGAGAACTCTGAAGAACTGAAGAAGCTTCTTGGATGAGAAGCGAAATGTTTTTTTTAAAAAAGAAAACAAACATAAAGAAAGCCCAGTTGCCTTCTGGAAAATCATCTTTGACGCCAAACCATGACCTGGATGATTGAGAATCTCCATTGCTGTTGTTAGTTGCAAAGTCATGTCCAACCCATCGTGGTCCTATGGACAATGTTCCTCCAAGCCTTCCTGTCCTCTACCATCCTTTGGAGTCCATTTAAGCTCACGCCGACTGCTTCAGTGACTCCATCCAGCCACCTCGTTCTCTGCCATCCCCTTCTTCTTTTCCCCGCCATCATTCCCAGCATTAGGCTCTTCTCCAGTGAGTCCTTCCTTCTCATTAGGTGGCCAAAGTATTTGAGTTCCCTCTTCAGGATCCGGCCTTCTAAAGAGCAGTCAGGGTTGATCTCCTCTAGGACTGACTGGTTGGATTGCCTTGCAGTCCAAGGGACTCACAGGAGTCTTCTCCAGCACCAGAGTTTAAAGGCATCCATTCTTCGGCGCTCAGCCTTCCTGGTGGTCCAACTTTCACAGCCATATATTGCAACTGGGAAAACCAGAGCCTTGACTATAGGCAATTTTGTTGGCAAGGTGATGTCTCTGCTTTTTATTCTAGATTTGCCATAGCTTTCCTCCCCAGGAGCAAGCCTCTTTTAATTCTCCATAGACAATGTTAATGAGGCATTCTGGTGGCACCAGAAGGACAGCTGGAAATGCTGCAGATTTGGGTCTGTGGAATTTAAATACTGAGAGGGAAAAAAAATGTGGAATTTGGTTGCTCTTGTGCAATTGGGCCATTCAGTTGGGTGAAGATCGGACAAAGTGCTGATCACCAGACTTTTAGTGTTGTACAAACGTGGCTCATTCATCTGTCTGAGATTCACCCTTAGACCCACTGGATCATAAAAGGGATCCACCCCATCTATATATCTATCAATTGGAACATTCCAGCGATCCGTTTATTCTGCTATTTCTGGGTCTCTCTGCGTCATCATACCAAGATGGTCAAAGGCCTGAAGACTAAACCATAGGAAGAACAGCTGCAGATTTTGGGTCTGGCTAGTCAAAAGAAAAGAAGAACTAGGGGAGGGGACATGATAGCAGTATTCCAGTATTTGAGGGGCTGCCACAAAGAAGAGGGGGTCAAATTATTCTCCAAAGCACCAGAAGGCAGGACAAGAAACAGTGGTTGGAAACTAATCAAAGAGAGAAGCAACCTGGAATTAAGGAGAAATTTCCTAACATTGAGGACAATTAACCAGTGGAACAGCTTGCCTCCAGAAATCATGGACGCTCCATCGCTGGAGTTTTTTAAGAAGAGACTAGATAGTCACCTATCTGAAATAGTATTGGTTCTACTGCTTGAGCAGGGGGTTGGGCTAGAAGACCTCCAAGGTCCCTTCCAGCTTCTATTCTATTCTATTCTATTCTATTCTATTCTATTCTATTCTATTCTATTCTATTCTATTCTATTCTATTCTATTCTACTCTACTCTACTCTACTCTACTCTACTCTGGGCCTCTGGTGGCTCAACAGGCTAAGACAGTCTGTTATTAACACAGCTGCTTGCAATTACTGCAAGTTCAAGCCCCACCAGGCCCAAGGTTGACTCAGCCTTCCATCCTTTATAAGGTAGGTAAAATGAGGACCCAGATTGTTGGGGGCAATAAAAAGTTGACTTTGTATATAATATACAAATGGATGAAGACTATTGCTTAACACAGTGTAAGCCACCCTGAGTCTTCGAAGAAGGGCGGGATATAAATGCAAATAACATTAAAATTAAAAAAAACACCTCTACTCTACTCTACTCTATAGAAATCGTGGGCCCTCCATCACTGGAAGTTTTTAAGAAGAGACTAGACAGCCATTTATCTGAAGTAGTATAGGTTCTCCTGCTTGAGCAGGGGGTTGGACTAGAAGACCTCCAAGGTCCCTTCCTGCTCTACTCTATTCTATCTGCGTGGCACGGCTGCTCTCTCCCTGACTCATTCTTCTCGGAGCAACCTTCTGTCTTTCTCCTCGCCCCCTTAAATGTTCATTCTTTTCGTCTTTCACACACGATGAAATATCATTGTTGTTTTTGTCCAGGTGCAGTTTTTTTTCTCGAGTTATGAATTACCGTAATGGGCTTCGTAGCCCTGGGAAGAAATTGGACTGTACAAGCTCTACAATAATTCTTGCCCGCCTGTATAAAATTTCCAGGACCGATCAAAAAGAATCCGGTACAGGCAATCCTCGCTTCACGACGACCACAGTTTCTGCTGCTAAGCGAGAAAGCGGTTCAGTGAGTTTTGTCCCATTTTACAACCTTTCTTGCTTCCGTTGCTAAGCGAATCACTGCAGTTGATACGTTAGTAACCCGGTCGTTCAGTGAACCTGGATTCCTCCCTTGACTTCATTTGTCAGAAGGTCACAAAAATAGGATCACGTGATCTCGGGACAGAAAAGAGGATCATGTGACTCTGGGCAACTGTCATAAGTACACGTCAGTTGCCAAGCCTCTGAATTTTGTTCCCATGACCATGGGGATGCTGCAAAGCAGTGGTGGGATTCTATCGGTTCTAGCCGGTTCGGATGAACCGGTAGCGGCGGCAGCGGGAAGCTCTGCCCACCGGGCCAGATGTTATCATAGACGCTTTGCGCATACGCAGCGATGACGTGCGTGCTCACATTTGCGAACCGGTAGCAAAGACAAGTAAATACCACTACTGTTGCGTCTCGTCTGATCTCACCACAGCCGGGGCCTTCTTATCTGCTTCCGAACACGGAGGAATGTCCTAGTATGCCTCCCGGCCCCAGCCCTGGCTCCATGCCCAGACAGGCTGAAGAGGAAGAACTACCTCCAGCCCCCAGCCCTGGCTCCATGCCCAGGCAAATGGAGCAACTAGACCCCTCCCCCTCCTCCACAGCATGTGAGCCTGAGGGAGGTCAATTACCAACAGCTGCAGACTGGAGTGACCCTCGCGTCAGAAGACTTGATAGGCGGAGGCAACAGAAGGAAGGGAGGGGCAGGCCTGGATAAGTGCTGAGTCATGGAGCCACACCCCATGGCCTATATAAAGGATCTGCTTTCTGGCATTCTCTGAGTCAGGCAAAGTCTAAACATATCTTGCTGAAGTCACTTTCTGGTCTCCTGCCTGCCCTGAGGACTTTGCTAGGACTTTGGCAGAGCTGCAGAGGCACACCTGATTCGGATTTCCCTGACCCGGCCGTCAGCGGAGGAGTGGGACACGACAACTACTGCTGCAAAGGTCATAATTGTGAAAAATATAAGCCCAATTTTTTCAGTGGCATTGTCACTTCGAACGGTCACTAAATGAACTGTGGTAAGTCAAGGGCTACCTACCCTTTGCACTGGCTCAAGCAATTGTTGGCAAACCTTTTTATAGCGGCGGTACGGTTCACGTCCCGTTACAAGAGATTTTTTCGCAGAAACCTTTAAGGTGTTGTTGTTTTTTTAATTGCTGCGATTGTGTGCTAACTTCTCTCTTTTTTTTTTTTAATTTGAATTTATATCCCGCCCTTCTCCGAAGACTCAGGGCGGCTTACACTGTGTTAAGCAATAGTCTTCATCCATTTGTATATTATATACAAAGTCAACTTTTATTGCCCCCAACAATCTGGGTCCTCATTTTACCTACCTTATAAAGGATGGAAGGCTGAGTCAACCTTGGGCCTGGTGGGACTTGAACTTGAAGTAACTGCAAGCAGCTGTGTTAATAACAGACAGACTTAGTCTGCTGAGCCACCAGAGGCCTGTCTCTGCACTCTGCACCGTCTCTGGAACTTAGAGATTGAGGTGGCAGCTATTGTTGTGACTCGTCCTCCCTCCTCTCCTCAGCCGGGCCCCTCCCGTCTCCAACCGGGCCTTTTATCAGACTCCGAGTCTGATAATGAAGATGAACGGCCTGTCATGACTGCAGCCCCCTTTGCTTTCGAAAGCCCCTGTTTCAAACCCGGAGCATTATACCTGGATGTTTTCCCCAACTTTTGAAGAAAAAAACAAAACAATTCTTCATTGCAATCACACTGCTTCCATTGTTAATAATAACCGGGAAGAAAAATGAGTAAAATGCCAAGTGATATTTAAACCGACTCTTTATTATTAAATCAAAGCACCCAGAGATAAAAATCGCTTAATTAAATTCCTTTCTATTTCCCTAAGCTTTCAGATCGGCGTTCAGGTTGGGGTGGGTGGGAGCGGGTTGAAGCGGGGTGGGGGCTAAATAATAACACTCTGGCGGCCTCAAAAATCCCAAATACCGGGGTATTCATCTCATGAAAAATGATTACAGTAACCATCACTTTTAATATATTGCTTTCGGGTAGCTGTAAATTGATCTGTTTTACAATGGCAGGAAGAGTGGGCGGAACGGGTGTGTGTGAGTGACTTTCACGTTTCCCCCAGTAGCATATTTTGACTTAAAATATTCTGCAAAGTTGCTGGAAGATGAACAGAGAGTTCCACGATCGGTTTCACGCAGCTGCCACAGCTCAATCAAGCAACGAGGATGGGTGGTTTCTCCAGCAAAATGCTTGTTCATGAAACGGTGTTGTCCCCGCAGAGTATTTTGGGTGTCAGGGATTGGTTCTGTGGAGGACAGTGTTTTCATGGCCCGTGTGTGTGTGTATGTGTGTGTGTGTGAGCATGATTTAGTGTGCTGCCTGGATCTCCTAGATGCGTGGATGGCGCTGGCGTGGCCTGGTTTTTGGCGGGCTGTGGGCCGGTGCCTGTCCAAGGCCTGGGAGTTGGGGACCCCAACATTAAACCACAATTGAGCAGAGCTATTCTATTCTATTCTATTCTATTCCTAATTCATATTCATATTCATCTTCTATTCTATCCCTATCCCTATCCCTATCCCTACCCCTATCCTATCCTATCCCTGTCCTATCCTATCCTATCCTATCCCTGTCCTATCCTATCCCTGTCCTATCCTATCCCTGCCCCTACCCCTACCCCTACCCCTACCCCTGCCCCTACCCCTACCCCATCCCTATCCTATCCTATCCCTACCCCTACCCCTGCCCCTACCCCTGCCCCTACCCCTATCCTATCCTACCCCTACCCCTACCCCTACCCCTATCCTATCCTACCCCTACCCCTACCCCTACCCCTACCCCTACCCCTACCCCTACCCCTACCCCTACCCCTATCCCTACCCCTACCCCACCCCTACCCCTGCCCCTACCCCTACCCCTATCCTATCCTATCCTATCCCCATCCCTATCCTATCCTATCCCTACCCCTACCCCTACCCCTGCCCCTACCCCTACCCCACCCCTACCCCATCCCTATCCTATCCTATCCCTACCCCTACCCCTACCCCTACCCCACCCCTACCCCTACCCCTACCCCTACCCCTACCCCTACCCCTACCCCTACCCCTACCCCTACCCCTACCCCTACCCCTACCCCTATCCTATCCTATCCTATCCCTACCCCACCCCTACCCCTACCCCTACCCCTACCCCTATCTTATCCTATCCTATCCTATCCTATCCTATCCTATCCTATCCTATCCTATCCTATCCGATCCGATCCTATTCCATTCCATTCTATTCTGTTCCTAATTCATATTCCTAATTCATATTCCTAATTCATATTCATATTCATATTCATTCTATTCTATTCTATTCTATTCTTTTTTATTTTTTTATTTTTTTATTTTGTCACAACAGTATACATAAATATCGACATAAAACAACAACACATCATAAAAGAAAAACATATATCTAAGCAAAAGTATGCAACAACTATGTTAATTTGATATAATGAAAGGGAACAGTAGGATAGGAACGGTAGGCACTTTTGTGCTCTTATGCACGCCCTATTCTATTCCATATTCTATATCCTATCCTATCCTATCCTATCCTATCCTATCCTATCCTATCCTATCCTATCCTATCCGATTCTATTCTATTCCATTCCATTCCATTCCATTCCCTATTGTGCTCCCTCCTCCTCTATTTATTGTTAATAACTTGAACACGAATCAACTTAACCCGTTCAGTGAACACAACAGGCAAGTTCGTAGGACTTGGTTTGGCCTCTTGGATGAAGAAACCAGGTGTCGTCATCTCCTAACGTGACTCCATGCCAGTGTTGAAGGATTGAGAAAGCAGCCTGTTGAGGAGACAACTAAATCCGTGAGAAGGTGCGTAGCATAGCTCCAAGAGTCCACAAATCCTGGTTGGGCGGGTGAACTAAACTCCGATAAAGATGCGGGGAACACAACAGAAATAATGCTGCCCTCCCACCACCTCGGCGCGCAGCTGCTTCAATGTTCCAAATAACAGCAATTAAGCCACAAAGGAAGCCAGTGAGATGCACCTTCCTCAACCAGGAGAACTGCCTTTGTTCTCGCCTTCCCTCCCTTGTCTCTTTTCATGGTCAAGACAACAAAGAAACATCCGAGGCTGGCAGAGCTGAGCACAGCATGAAGAGAGGTGGTGATGCCAAGGCTAGAGCCCAGGTGGTGGTGGGTGGGTGGGTTTGCTTTGCTTTACACCCAGCTTCCACCTGCTCATACGCGCTTTCTTGGGAAGATGGCCTTCATGTTGAGAACATCTCCAGTTGCCAGGTTGAATGAGAAAGACACGGATCATTTGATCGGAAGGAAACATCCTTCCCTCGATCTCTTTGTTTTTTTGTTCCTATGATTTTTTGGGTGGGTGGGTGGGTGGGTGGGTAAGGGGTTCTCCTTGGGGCCTTTTTCAAATGCTCTTTGGGGTCTGCTGAGCTTTTACACCTGAAGGACAAGCATAAGAGCACCAACATGCCTACCGTTCCCTGTCCTATTGTTCCTCTTCATTAAGGTAAAGGTAAAGGTAAAGGTTCCCCTCGCACATACGTGCTAGTCGTTCCTGACTCTAGGGGGTGGTGCTCATCTCCGTTTCAAAGCCGAAGAGCCAGCGCTGTCCGAAGACGTCTCCGTGGTCATGTGGCCGGCATGACTCAATGCCAAAGGCACACGGAACGCTGTTACCTTCCCACCAAAGGTGGTCCCTATTTTTTCTACTTGCATTTTTACGTGCTTTCGAAACTGCTAGGTTGGCAGAAGCTGGGACAAGTAACGGGAGCTCATCCCGTTACACGGCAGCGCTAGGGATTCGAATTGCCGAACTGCCGACCTTTCGATCGACAAGCTCAGCTGTCTTAGCCCCTGAGCCACTGCGTCCTCTTCATTATATCCAATTAATTCAGTTATTACATATTTATGCTCATATATATGCTTATATATTATATAGTTATTATTTCATGTTAATGCTTCTATACACTGTTATGACAAAAATAAATAAATAAAATAAATAAATAAAGATGGGATGGGGACAAATCAAGGAGAGAACCAACCGAGAACTAAGGAGAAATTTCCGGACAGTGAGAACAATTAACCAGTGGAATGGCTTGCCTTCAGAACTTGTGGGTTCTTCATCAGTGGAGTTTATTAAGAAGAGTTTGGACAACTATTTGCCTGAAGTGTTGCAGGGTCTCCTGCCTGAGCAGGAGGTTGGACTAGAAGACCTCTAAAATCCCTTCCCACTCTGTTATTCTATTATTCTGTTACAACTGAGTCCAAGAAACCGAAGATATTTCAAGGCTTGGAGGAGGTCAACGGAAAGTAGGTCAAGTTTCTTCACCTAGACCGCAACCATTTCTGATTGAAAGGAGAACTGTAACAAAAGCAGATGTCTACCTTCCTGGACATCCACAGAGCTTCAGGCCAGAGACGGTATTCAGCTGGTTCTGTCCGGTTTGGGAAAACCGGTAACGGCGGCTGCAAGAGATTCCACCCACCTGCCTGGACGTAATACACGAGCACTGTGCATGTGCAGAAGGCCGTAGGGAAGTTAAGTGAATCCCACCTCTGGTTTAAGCTCAGGGTCAAAGCCCATGGTTTGCCTGTTAGACGTTCCTCACGGACCAGAATTGTATCCCTGCTTGGATCCCTGGATATCAAGTTCAAGTCCAACCCGCTTAAGATGAGTCTGGATTGCTGAACAGACAGAAGGCAGCTTTCGATAACCTTCCAGCGAGTTGAATGTGAGTCTCTTTTCGTGAGATCCTCGTTCCCTATCTGCGTTATTATAATTATAGTAATTTTCCATTTTTATTCCTCCTCCTCTGATTTATGGCTAGGTGCGAGGAACTGCACGGCAGATTAAGGAGCGTTAGAAATACAATTCGTGCCTTGATTATTTATTTTTTTTTCATTGCTGCCTCTGAAAGGCAGCTAAGATTGATCTGTTCAGAACAGGAGTAATATTCACTTACCTTGGCTACCGGTTCGCAAATGGGAGCGTACACGCTATCTCCGCGCATGCGCCGGACCTTCTGCGCATGCGCAGAGCATCAAAAATGGGACATGATGACGTTTGGGTGGGTGGACAGAGCCTCCTGCAGCTGCCGCTAGAGTTTCGCCGGAAAGTGAATGGGAAAGCCGGATTCATTGAACTGCCGTGTTCCTCACTCAACACCTCCGGTGATTCACTTAACAACGATGGCAAGAAAAGTTGTAAAATGGCCAAAACTCACTTCCCAACTGTCTTGCTTAGCAACATCAAATTTTGGGCTCGATTGCGGTTGTGAGAAGTTCCTCTACTTGACGCTGAAATAGATAGCAATAGCGATAGCACTTAGACTTGTATACCGCTTCACAGTGCTTTTACACCCCTCTCTAAATGGTTTACAGAATCAGTCTATTTCCCCCAATAATCTGGGTTCTCATTTTACCGACCTCGGAAGGATGGAAGGCTCAGTCAACCTTGAGTCTGGTGAGATTTGAACTGTTGGCAGTCAGCAGAGTTAGCCTGCAATACTGCATTCTAACAGGAAGGAAGGAAGGAAGGAAGGAAGGAAGGAAGGAAGGAAGGAAGGGAAGGGAAGGGAAGGGAAGGGAAGGAAGGAAGGAAGGAAGGAAGGAAGGAAGGAAGGAAGGAAGGAAGGAAGGAAAGGAAAGGAAAGGAAAGGAAACGAAACGAAAGAAAGGAAGGAAAGGAAGGAAGGAAGGAAGGAAGGAAGGCTAGTAACAACAGCACTTAGACTTATATACTGCTTTACAGTACTTTACAGCCCGCTCTAAGCAGTTTACAGAGTCAGCCTATTGCTGCCAACAATCTGGCTCCTCATTTTACCGACCTTGGAAGGATGGAAGGCTGAGTCAACCTTGAGCCGGTCAGGATCGAACTCCTGGCAATGGGCAGAGTTAGTCTGCAATACTGCATTGTAACCACTGGGAAGGGAGGGAGGGAAGGAGGGAGGGAGGAAGGAAGGAAGGATGGAAGGATGGAAGGAGGGAGGGAGGGAGGAAGGATGGAAGGAGGGAGGGAGGGAGGAAGGAAGGAAGGAGGGAGGGAGGGAAGGAAGGGAGGGAAGGAGGGAGAGAAGGAAGGAAGGAAGGAAGGAAGGAAGGAAGGAAGGAAGGAAGGAAGGAAGGAAAGGCAATAACAACAGCACTTAGACTTATATACTGCTTTACCTGATCCCTTGTAAAGCTTTACAAAGCTTTAGAGCCCTCTCTAAGCGGTTTACAGAGTCAGCCTGTTGCCCCCAACAATCTGGGTCCTCATTTTATCCACTTTGGAAGGATGGAAGGCTGAGTCAACCTTGAGCCTGGTGAGATTCGATCTGCCACATTGCAGGATGCCGGCAGGCAGCAGAAGTCGCCTGCAGTACTGCACTCTAACCACTGCGCCACCGTGGCTCATGCCTCGCGCACGAAGGGATCAAAGCCACGCCTTGCCCTTATCGATGGACTCGGCACCGTCAAACAGCAGGCCCTTCCCTTCTCATCTTTGGGAATGCGTTTGTGATCCTTGAGGTCAAAGGTGAACAGTTCTGCGAAGTCTTGGGTGTTGGAGAAGGTGCCACGATGCGCCTGTTTTTTTTTTGTATCTTCACGTGCCTGTTTTTTTTTTTTTTCACACCGTGAACAGCTCATGCGGGCTTCGGGGATGTCACCGCGAGTGGCGAAAAGCTCTTGACAGGCAGTGAAAAACGGTGGCTGAAATCCTGGCATAGATCATTGTCACTCTCCATGCTGTGTGGTGTTACACGCCGGTGTGAATTAGCTTCAGATTGATCTACTCCATATGGAGCGGTTAAGTCATTGTCTGATTTGCTTCTTCGGAAAGGTGTCAATGAGGCTGGTTGGCTAATCCTTCGCAGTTGCTCCAAAGATTCATGGCAGCTTCCTCACAAACTTTCTCTGTCCTTCTCCAATTTCCTTCGTGGTTAAAGATCGGTCTCGCTTCTGACCGCTGTGGCTTTGTTGTTGTTATTGTTGTTGTTGTTGTCTCTTGCTTAAGCCCTTTCCTTCCTTTTTCCTCTTCCAGTCTGCAATTCGTGGAGAACAAAAAGGTGATTTTAAAAATACGAAAGAACAAGAAAGATTTTAAACCTTGAAAGATCTCCGAAGGAAATGGATGATGAATCGCTCCTTTTTGAATCTTTCTTTCTTTCTTTCTTTCTTTCTTTCTTTCTTTCTTTCTTTCTTTCTTTCTTCCTTCCTTCCTTCCTTCCTTCCTTCCTTCCTTCCTTCCTTCCTTCCTTCCTTCCTTCCTTTGGCTTTTTGAGCCAAAGCACTGGTCAGTTGTTCCTGTTTCGGTAGCCAGTTCAACATTTGAAGTGAAAAAGTTTCCTGGGAAATCTTTGTTGTCTGTGTGCATTTTCTTCTCAAGTATGGGGGGCTGTCTTTTTACAACCCTTCCGATACAGAAATTAAAATTAAATTAAAAGTAAAAGTAAAAAGTAAAGTCTTACACTTATCAAAAAAAAACCAATTTTTTTTTACTGTTGTTTCTGTGGGTGTAACTTAATGGGTATGGCAGGAGAAGGATACTGCAAAATCTCCATTCCCACCCCACTCCAGGGAAAGGATACTGCAAAATCTCCATTCCCACCCCATCCCTGGGGGAAGGATATTGCAAAAACTCCATTACCTCCCGACTCCAGGGGAAGGATACTACAAAATCTCCATTCCCAGCTCACTCCTGGTGGAAGGATACTGCAAAATCTCCATTTCCTCCCCACTCCAGGGAAAGAATCCTGCAAAATCTCCATTCCTACCCCACTCCAGGAGAAGGATACTGCAAAATTCCCATTCCCGCCCCACTCCTGGGGGAAGGATACTGCAAAATTCCCATTCCTACCCCACTCCAGGAGAAGGATACTGCAAAATTCCCATTCCCGCCCCACTCCTGGGGGAAGGATACTGCAAAATTCCCATTCCCGCCCCACTCTGGGGTGAAGGATACTGCAAAATCTCCATTCCCACCCCACTCTGGGGCCAGCCAGAGTTGGCATTTGCCAGTTCTCCGAACTACTCAAAATTTCCACTACTGGTTCTCCAGAACCTGTCAGAACCCGCTGGATTTCACCCCTGGTATTGTTTCTGAAGGTGGAGCTGGCTGTTATCTCCCTTAGCTTCTAGGTCTCCTCACTGTTTTGTCTTCCATGAATGTATCTCCCCTTTCCTAAATTCGGTGCTCCAGTGTTTCCGCCCATCGATTTGTCGGCAGCATCTTCCACAAATTGGAAGTTGGTCTCAAGGTAGATCTGGGCCCAGATTTGGCCCGTGAAACTCTAGGTGGCTATCCAGCGGTAGACCAGTTCCTTAAAACTCTAGTTCTCTCTTTTAGAATGAAACGAGCTGCTGAATTTTTAAATAATGTGCCAGAAAATGACTTTGTAATCAGGTAGAGTCTCATTATCCTATTAGATTTCACACTTCAAGAAAACTTTTGGCCTTCTGAACTGTTTCTTTCTTTCCAGAGAGTTCCTATATATATATATATCCATATATATATATATATATATGGGTTTGAACCCACTAACAGTTAAAAGGAAGAAACAGCTGCAATCACACATTGCTCCTAGAAGCACAAAGCTGTAAACACCAACCTGAAGATGACGAATGAGACTTCGGCGAAACGTCGCCAAGACACTTCCAATTTTACGCGGGAGAAAACCCGAATAACCAAAGACCTATATACAAACACCCGCGAAAACCTCAGAAAACATATCTATCTATCTACCCCATCTCGACATTAGAAGGAGATATTTTCAGTCTTCTTTCCATTGATTATTGCCAGGTCTCCAGCAAAGACGGTTGTCCCTATTTTGAATTCTTGGAGATTCCCCCCCCCCAATTGGTATTCCTGAAAAGAAAGACACAGGATTGGCTGTTTGAGGGAAGTCAACAGTTAAAAAAAAAGAAGAAAAGAAAAGTAACTTTCAGGAAAAGGATGTTTTTAATCATGTCTCCAGTTTCCTAATCAACTCTTTCGTAGAGGACCCATTAGGTCTGACCGCCAATTGCATTGCGCCATCTTTGCAAGTAATAATACGGCACTGAATTAAATTCCAGGGTAAATAAACCTTTCCGCTGAGTAAGTAGTTTCAAAAGGGTCAAAGAGATACAGGAAAAGTCCCCACAAAATACTCAGTGTTGCTTTGATTTATTTATTGGGTTCAATTTTATCGGGGGAATCAAATTTAGGCTTCTTCTTAGACATTCTGAATGCATGTAGTCCTCGTCTTACAAAGCACAACTGAGCCCTAAATTTCTATCTCACGTCTTTAGTGAGTTCGCCCCCCCCCACTTTTATGAACTTTCTGGTCTCTGTTGTTAAGTGAATCACTGCAGTTGATCAGTCAGTTACCCGATTGTTGAACAGTCGCCAAAGGAGGTAGGATAGGGTAGGGTAGGGTAGGGTAGGGTAGGGTAGGGTAGGGTAGGGTAGAGTAGAATAGAATAGAATAGAATAGAATAGAATAGAATAGAATAGAACAGAACAGAACAGAACAGAACAGAACAGAACAGAACAGAACAGAACAGAACACTGTGGAATAGAAGAGAGTAGAGTAGAGTAGAGTAGAACAGACAGAACAGAACAGAACACTGTGGAATAGAAGAGAGTAGAGTAGAGTAAAGTAGAACAGACAGAACAGAACAGAACACTGGAATAGAATATAGAATATAGAAGAGTAGAGTGGAGTGGAATGGAATGGAATGGAATGGAATGGAATGGAACGGAACAGAACACTGTGGAATAGAAGAGAGTAGAATAGAGTAGAGTGGAGTAGAGTAGAGTAGAGTATAACAGAGCAGACAGAACAGAACAGAACACTGTGGAATAGAATATAGAATATAGAAGAGTAGAGTAGAATAGAGTGGAGCGAAGTGAAGTGGAATGGAACAGAATGGAACGGAACGGAACAGAATACTGTGGAATAGAAGAGAGTAGAGTAGAGTAGAGTAGAATAGAATAGAATACGAATATGAATATAAATTAGGAATAGAATAGAATAGAATAAAATAGAATAGAATAGAATAGGAGAGAATAGAATAGAATAGAATACAATATGAATATGAAGGTCTTGTAGTCCAATCCCCTGCTTAGGCAGGAAACCCTACACCACGTGACCCCGGGACGGCTGCAGCCGTCATCAGTACGAACCGATTGCCATGCGTCTGAATTTTGATCACGTGATCACGGGGCTGCCACAGAGGTCATCATTAACTGTGAAAAACTGTCATAAGTCCTTTTCTTCCGGGCTGTCGTAACGTTGAACGGTCACTAAACGAACCGTTGTAAGTCAAGGACTACCTGTAAACACGCGGCATTCCCCGAATGGAAATCCATCTTGCTTGTAAATTATGGACACAAGTGTCACCCGGCAGGACTCTTGTCTGTCTGTTTGTCTGCCTGTCTGCCTGTCATCTTGTAATATTTATCTACTGTATTCCGGGTGATGGATTGGTTGTAGCCGGTGGCAGCCCCCGCTAATTGTAAGTAAATAATGACATTTTAATACCGATCGCTATCTGACAGAGCCCTTTACTTTCTTTCTTTCTTTTATTTTTTTCCTTCCTAAAAAAATATTTCTTTGAACCAGATGCTTCCTCACCAAATGGCATTTCTTATTAATTTAACACGCGCTGAGCAGGCCCATTTTATTTTAAGCACTTTCTTATCTGTTCTTGCTTTTAATTTTAAGGGTTTATAAATAGCTCGCCAAGAGCCCCCGGATCAACCGGGGGAAGCGGATAAGGTGTTCCTACATTAAAAACACCTGCGTTTCAATTTCTGATTCTATGTAATATGCTATTGAAAAGCACATTATTCAGCTCTACGGAGCAGTTTGGAAGCGCCAGCGCTTTCTGGTCTTCTCCGAGTTAATGACTTTCTCCCTTGTTGGAGAGCAAACCTTGATTTGCTGTTAGAGCTAAACTACCCTGTTTTCCCCGAAAAATAAGACAACCTATGGTACAGGTGGCACATGGAGCCGTGTTAGTGGGCATGCGAGCTCAGCTCCACCAGCTGATTTTCAGGCCTTCTGGGCTCACCAGAAGTTTTCTGCCTCCAGAGAGGCTGAGGGGGGTGGGTGGAAGACCCGTTTTTTGCTCTCCCCAGGCTCCAGAGCCTCCCTAGGAGCATGGGGAGGGCAAAAATGGCCTTCCCTACCCCCCCGGAGGCTCTCAAGAAGCAATGGAATCAATGTTGCTTTCCTGCAGAGAACCCAACGGCTCGTTGCTGCTCTTTTAAGCCTTATGGGAGGGGCCAATCATCTCCTGGCCTTACTCCCGAGTCGTCCTTTTTGCTTCAGCTTCTCTTGCCTTCTGGCAGGTTTTTGCATGCGTGCACTAGGAACAGGCTCCTCTTGTTCCTCTGCCTCTCTGTTGTCCGCCTCTGGAGGCTTTGGAGTCTGAACATTGCTTCCAGGTGGCCCCGGCCCCATCTCTGCCTCTGATGCAGAGCCCTTGTCCGGGCCTTCCCCTGACTCCAGGACTGGCCCATTGTCCTCCCCAGCCCCCTCACTCGCCGACTCTGCTGGAGGATTGAATTGTGTTTAGTAATCACTACTTGGGCCTTGGTCACAACAGATGCTTCCTTTAGGATCCCTCTCTGCCTTTCTGCTCATTTAACAGTGTCATTTCCCTTCCCCTATAGATGCTATAAGTTCAAGCACCCTCTGCAACCCTTGCCAAAATCCTTTGGCATCGATTCCCTGCTGAGTTGAGGGTTTTTTTTCCTCCTCGTACGGCTGTCAGTGAAGCCCTAAAGCTTAGGGGTTGTTTTTTTTTAAAGCGAAGAGTTTTCTCTGCTTTAATTGCTTTTAATTACTTTTAAAGTCTCGGGGTTTAGTTCTGCTTTTATCTCTTGCTAAAAATTGCCAAAAGAAATTAGAAGCGCGAGAAGCTAAACAAACACATAAAATGACATTTCTGAGAAGTGAACTGGAGGGAAATAAATCTGGAATTGGCAGAGAGGGAAAAAAGGCACCGCTGATCCTGCTTACCTGGGAAACCGTCTGGATCAGCTGATTTCGGAGAGAACTGGCGTCTTTTCAAGCTGAAACCAAACCTGCTACGGGTTAGTCCTGGACCTATGACCACAACTGTGTCCCATGCTAAGCAATAGAGTTGTTTAGTGAGTTTTGCCTATTTTACCACCTTTCTTGCTGCAGTTGTTAAGTGCCGTATTTTTCGGAATATAAGACACACCGGAGTATAAGTGAAGTGAAGTGAACTCAAAAGATTCCTTTATTAGGAGTGCTGGCAACCCTGGCAAAAATTTTCTCTCTCACCACAGGCTAATAAGGCTGGAAGATGAATTGTTTATCTGCCACATCTATCCATTTCCGCCCCCTGCCTTTTATCCCCAGAGCTAAGGTGGGGCTTTGCTAGCAATGGTGGCTCTTCCATCCCAAGGACCGGCCCATAGATTTCCATTGCTCTCCTCTCCCCTGCCTTCTGTGCATACATGTGTCAGGCACTGAACCCAACTGTTCTTCCTCTTCCTCATCAGCCACTTCCAGACTGGGGGCTGTTGACTCTCCTTCTGAGGGCTGACAGACGGCCCAGGCTCCACGCCTCTCTCCATCTCCCTCTCCCTCTCCCTCTCTCTCTCTCTCTCTCTCTCTCTCTGCCAGCTCCATTCCCTCTTCACCCTCAGAGCTCTCAGGTTGCCTTGATGTTGACCTTGACTCCCATGCCGCCTCCTCCTCTGATTCGGCTGCCGGAGGGGCCGACAGGCCACAACAATAAGGAGGATTCTGCGGGCTTTTCTATTCTCCCCCTTCCCTATTTCTTTACCCCTCAATCCATTTTCTGCTAATCTTCCACCTCACCTGGAATGGTGAGTAAGCCACTTTCTCCCTCCTGCTTAAAAAAAAAAAAAAAAGCCCACAGATTAG
The DNA here is from genome assembly GCF_028640845.1 of Ahaetulla prasina. Lineage (NCBI taxonomy): Eukaryota > Metazoa > Chordata > Lepidosauria > Squamata > Colubridae > Ahaetulla > Ahaetulla prasina. Next base: position 5,757,720 of record NC_080549.1, on the reverse strand, counting down.
TTGCTCTCTCGCAGGAGCTCAGAAACGAATTTTTGCGCTTCCTCCCATCTCTTGACCCCCATCTCATCGGTGGCCACACATGGTCAGAAAAAAAGCAAGCAAGCAAAAAAACCCCGCCTCAGCAGAAAGGACTGCGAGTGTATTTCGTAGATTATTTCCAAATGGGAAGTTTTCCCGACAACTTTTCCTAATACTAGAGAGTTCTCAAGGCAACTTTTTTTCAAAGTACTTTTTTTTTAAGAAAAAAAAATGCACCTACATTTAAAACCTCTTTCTTTCAAACATCCATCTGCTTTTTCATATGCAAATTTCTCTGCACTTGGAAAAAAAAAATCTTTTTCACCTTAAGCGTTTTTTTTCCTGTCAGTTTTGAAAGCAGGGAGCGGCACTCGCTGGTGGGGACCAGAGGTGGGTTTCAGCAGGTTCTGACCAGTTCTGGAGAAACGTTAGCAGAAATTTTGAGTAGTTCGGAGAACCGGTATTAAAAATTCTGACTGGCCCCGCCCTATCTGTTCTCTGCCTCCCAAGTCCCAGCTGATCGGGAGGAAATGGAGATTTTACAGTATCCTTCCCCAAGTGTGGGGTGGGAATGAGGATTTTGCAGTATCCTTCTCCCAGGAGTGGGGTGGGAATGGGGATTTTGCAGTAACTTCCCCGAGGAGTGAGGTGGGAATGGGGATTTTGCAGTATCCTTCCCCTGGAGTCGGGTGGAAATGGAGATTTTGCAGTATTCTTTCCCTGCCACGCCCACCAAGCCACGCCCACCAAGCCATGCCACGCCCATCAAGCAACACCCACAGAACCGGTAATAAAAAAATTTTGAACCCCACCACTGAGAAAGACACAAAAAGGGATTGCATGACCTCCGGGACACTGCAACCGTCATAAACATGAGTCCGTTGTCCGAATTTTAATCACGTGTCCATGGAGACGTGGCAACGGTCGTTAAGTGTGAAAAAATGGTCCTTGAGTCATTTTTTCCAGTGCCGTCGTAACGTTGAACGGTCACTAAATGAACTGCCGTAAGTCGAGAACTGTATGTACTATCAAGAAATCCTTCAAAACTGTGAGTGAGGGTAAAGTGGGGAGGGGAGAACGGAAGGCATTTTTGGTTTTCGCAGTTCAGTTAACTAAAAACACCTCCTTTTGGCTAGGAATCTAAATTCTGAAGAGGAGGAGGTGAAATGCATTTAAAATGCATTTGGTATTAATATGCCGGCAATTACGATTATTATGCTAAGTGAAGAGAAGCGCCATTTCTACCTCCCAGTCTCTCTTCGAAGCCAGGGTACAGAGCCAAGCTTCCCCCCCCCCTCAGAATTTGCAAATAATTTGAATTTCTCAAGCATCCCAAATTGCGTTTTTAATCTTCCTCGGATGGCATCCCTTCCTCCTGGCTCCGTTTCCTTCCTTCCTTCCTTCCTTCCTTCCTTCCTTCCTTCCTTCCTTCCTTCCTTCCTTCCTTCCTTCCTTCCTTCCTTCCTTCCTTCTCTTCTTCCCTTCCTGTCACATCCCTTTGCAAACTGTAAAAAAAAAAATAATATTTTTTTTTTTGGGGGGGACCACCGTCTCAGTTTTGGAAGCCAAACAAACTTTGCAAGATGAACAAGGAGATTCTGGCGACTTCGTGGTGGGAAGCCACGGTTTAATTTTCCTTGGTGTGGAAATTCCTGGGTTCTCCCCCCCTTTTTTTTTCTTCATCTGCTGGCTTTTGAGACGGGAATGGCCTGCAGCCTCGAATGCAAGATGTCTCCAAAGATTAACAGTTGGCTACAATTCGCTGGTGTAATTAATCATTTGCAATGTGTTAGACTTCGTTGTCTGTTTGCTTCAGACAGGCTTGGGAGAGGAGGGGGTGGTGAGGAGGGATAAAAATAGAATTTTTCTTTTTTTCCCCATTGGTGTTGGGTTTTTTTTTTTCTTTTTCTGCTGTTTCTCCATCTGGATTGTGTTGCATTGCTCCACACTAACTTTTCTGATATGTCTCTGGAGATTCTTCGTCATCCAGGTCATGGTTGTCCCTAAAAGTGCTTTTTTTATTTTTTTTTTCAAGAGGCAACTGGACTTTCTGGTTTTTTTTCTTTGAAGAGGTTTCGCTTCTCATTTGAGAAGCTTCATCGGCTTCTCTCCGAAGCTTCTTCGGCTTCTCTCAGAGCTGAAGAAGCTTCTTGGATGAGAAGCGAAACCTCTTCAACCTCTGTTATTTATATTATGTGTATTTTTGTATTTTTAATATGGCTGTACACTGCCCTGAGTCCTTCGGGAGAAGGGCGGTATAGAAATTGGATTAATAAATACATAAAAACCAGAAAGTCCACTTGCCTTTGGGCATTTTTTCTGATAGCGTAAGCCAGGGGTGTCCAAATCTTATCAACTGTAAGACTTGTGGACTTCGACTCCCAGAATTCCCTGGCCAATCATGTTTTCCCCATGCAGGCTGGGGAATTCTGGGAGTTGGAAGTCCACAAATTTTATATCGGCCAAGATTGGACCCATCTCGTGTAAACAAGATACTCCTCGACTTAATGACTGCCATGGAGCCCAGAATTTCTGCTGCTAAGTGAGGCATTTGGTAAGTGAATTTTGCCCCATTCTATGACCTCTCTTGCCAGAGTCGTTAAGTGAATCAACGCCGTTGTTCAGTTAATAACACGGTGGTTAAGGGAATCTGGCTTCTTTATTGACTTTGCTTGTCAAAAGTTTGCAAAAGGGGATCACACATAACCCCCTGGGGATGCTGCAGCCGTCATAAATATGAGTCAATTGCTAAGTGTCTGAATTTTGATCACGTGATCATAGAATAGAATAGAATAGAATAGAATAGAATAGAATAGAATTTTATTGGCCAAGTGTGATTGGACACACAAGGAATTTGTCTTGGTGCCTCTGCTCTCAGTGTACATAAAAGAAAAGATACGTTCATCAAGGTACAACATTTACAACACAATTGATGATCAATATATCAATATAAATCATAAGGATTGCCAGCAACAAGTTATAGTCATACAGTCATAAGTGGAAAGAGATTGGTGATGGGAACTATGAATCATGGGGCTATTGCAACGTGACCATGGGGCTATTGCAACGGTTGTAAGTGTGAAAAACGGTCATAAGTCGCGTTTTTCAGTGCCGTTGTAACTTTGGTCACTAAATGAACTGTTGTAAGTCAGTAACTGCTGCTTTTTTGATCTCATTAAGGTAAAGGTAAAGGTAAAGGTTTCCCTCGCACATATGTGCTAGTCGTTGCCGACTCTAGGGGGCGGTGCTCATCTCCGTTTCAAAGACGAAGAGCCAGGGCTGTCCAAAGACGTCTTTGTGGTTATGTGGCCGGCATGACTCAACGCCAAAGGCGCACAGAATGCTGTTACCTTCCCACCAAAGGTGGTCCCTATTTGTTCTACTTGCATTTTTACGTGCTTTCGAACTGCTAGGTTGGCAGAAGCTGGGAGAAGTAACGGGAGCTCACCCCATTACACGGCAGCACTAGGGATTCGAACCGCTGAGCTGCCGACCTTTCGATCGACAAGCTCAACGTCCTAGCCCCTGAGTCACCGTGTCTGCAGTCAATTGACGGGTGGATGCTTGGCAGTGGTGTCTCTCTAGGGTGCAGTAGGGTGGACCAAAATCTTTGATTTAAAGAACAGGGGGGGCAGTGAGTTGAGGGCAGGGGTTCTAATTTAACAACCGGCTTTGGCAAAAATGATTCCCAGGTGCTTTTTCAAATATATATAGAGTTCCGTTTGATGATCCATTTGCTTCCTTTCTTGGCTCTTCGTGGCCTTCTCTAGCACCAGAGTTCAAACACATCAATATCATTCCTTTCCTGCTTCTTCACAGTAAAAAACATAAAATAAAATATACGCGGTACTTGAATATTTGCACCTCCGTGCTTTTCCCAGGCGAAAGCTGACAGATCATACATCTCATGCTGTTTTATAGTGACCTGTAAACTCCCCATTAAGGTTGATGGCTGCAGATTTACACCTTACCTCCTCATCTTCTCCAACTTGGTCTTCTAGATAGCAATAGCAACAGCACTTAGACTTATAGACTGCTTCGCAGTGCTTTAAAGCACTCTCTGGGCAGTTTACAATGTCAGCATCTTGGCTTCAGCAACGCAGGTCTTCATTTTACCGACCTCGGAAGGATGGGAGGCTGAGTCAAACTTGAGCTGGTCAGGATCGAACTCCTGGCTGTGAGCAAAGTCAGCCTGCAATGCTGTGCATTCTAACTGCTGCACAGCCAGGGCTACTTATAAAGATGAAAAGAGGAGGCAAAAGAGGAGGAGGAGGAGGAGAAGGAGAAGGCAGAGGAAGAGGAGGAAGGGGAGGCAGAAGAAGAGGATGAGGAGGAAGAGAAGGAGAAGGAGAAGAAGGGAGGAGGGGGAGGAGAAGAAGAAGACAAAGGAGGAGGAGGAGGGTTTACAGAGTCGGCGTATTGCCCCCAACGGTCTGGATCCTTATTTTACCAATCTCAAAAGGATGGCTAAGTCAACCTTAAGCTCTGTCAGGCTCAAACTCCAGGCTGGGGGCAGAGTTTGCCTGCAATACCACATTCTGGGTGTGAACCCACAACTCTCAGAGTTGCTGAGAATGCTTACAGTCATAACGCAAGGATTCCCTGTTAGTTTTGGTCTATCTACAGGAGCTCTTCCTTACCAGCGGCATTTTATTTTGCATAGCTCTGAGATTCTTCCTCTTCCTCTTCCTCTTCTTCTTCTTCTTCTTCTTCTTCTTCTTCTTCTTCTTCTTCTTCTTCTTCTTCTTCTTCTTCTTCTTCTTCTTCTTCTTCTTCCTCTTCCTCTTCCTCTTCCTCTTCCTCTTCCTCTCCCTCCTCCTCCTCTTCTTCTTCTTCCTCTTCCTCTTCCTCTTCCTCTTCCTCTCTCTTCTTCTTCTTCTTCTTCTTCCTCTTCCTCTTCCTCTCTCCTCTTCTTCTTCTTCTTCTTCTTCTTCTTCTTCTTCTTCTTCTTCTTCTTCTTCTTCTTCTCCTTCTCCTTCTCCTTCTCCTTCTCCTTCTCCTTCTCTTTTTCTCCTCCTCCTCCTCCTCCTCTTTTTCTCCTCCTTCACACAACATTTCTGGGAACCCCTTCCTTTCCTGACACCAGGAGTCAGGATGATGGCACGTTAATTCATTCATTTCCGATTTTAAGGAGTGTTCTCCCAAAGTCAGCTTCTTTTACTGCAAATGGCAAATGAACGAAGAAGAAAGGTAGACTAAGAAAGGACTTACACGAGATGAAGCAAATACTGCACTGCGGTGCCGTTCAGCAACACAAATATTATTTATTGGCTTCTTGGGCCTTTGCAGTAATGATGGGATTTTTTAGTGCGGCTCCATGCATATGTAAATAGCCTACTCACTGTTCTTCTCCTCCAGGAAGCCACCTGTTACACAGTAGGAAGAATCTTCCTTCAAAGTTAAAAAAAAAAAGAAAAGCATTTGATTGCATAAAGACGGACGGAAATGGTTCTCTTTTGTCTGCTGTCCCTGTCTTGAACTTTTATAATGGGGGGGGAGACCACCCAGCTACAGCTCACATCGTCTTTAGCCCCTGATGTTCAGCAACATCTGGGAGCGTGTCCCAAATTCATGCCTTGTTTGCAGATGAATCGGTGCCAAGTTGGATGTTTTTTGGGGGGATCAGGGTGGGGAACTGTTACGATATGTTGTGTTGGGCTGTGTTACATTGTGGGCTGCTGTGTTCTGCTGCCTAGAAGATCTCCAAGGTCCCTTCCCAACTCAGTTATTCTGTGTTCTGCTCCAGCTGAGCCAAATACTAGGAGGTTAACCATTGTTTGCCTTGAGATGTCAGGTGAGAATGCTGATTTATTGTTATTTAACAGATTAACAGAATTGGAAGGGACCTTGGAGGTCTTCTGGTACAACAAACCCCCCCCCTAAACCATTTCTGACAAATGGCAGTCCAGTCTCTCCTTAAAAGCTTTCAGGGTCTTCTTGAAAGCTTCCGGTGATGAAGCTCCCACAACTTCTGAAGGCAACTTCTCTTCCATGGGTTGATTGCTCTCACCGTCAGGAAATTTCTCCTTATTTCTAGGTTGAATCTTTCCTTGATCAGTTTCCATCCATTATTCCTTGTGTAGCCTTCGGGTGCTTTGGAAAATACCTTGACCCCTTCCTCCTCTCTGCGGCAGCCCCTCAAATATTGGAAGATGCTATCCTGTCTCCCCTGGTCCTTCTCTTCCCTAGACCAGCCATGCCCAGATCCTGCAACCATTCTTCATATATTTTAGCCTTCAATCCCCTAATCATCCTGGTTGCTCTTCTCTGCACTTTTTCTAGAATCTCAACATCTTTTTTTATAGTGTGGTGACCAGTGGTGGGTTTCAATTTTTTTTACTACCGGTTCTGTGGGTGTGGCATGGTTTGGTGGGCGTGGCTTGGTGGGTGCGGCAGGGGAAGGATACTGTAAAATCTCCATTCCTTCCCTACTCCAGGGGAAGAATACTATAAAATCTCCATTCTTTCCCCACTCCAGGGGAAGGATACTATAAAATCTCCATTCCCTCCCCACTCCAGGGGAAGGATACTGCAAAATCCCCATTTGGGATTGGGAGGCAAAGAATAGATGGGGATGGACCCAGTCAGAACTTTTACTACTGGTTCTCCGAACTACTCAAAATTTCTGCTACTGGTTCTCCAGAACTGGTCAGAACCTGCTGAAACCCACCTTTGGTGGTGACCCAAACTGATGCAGGATTCTAGGGGTGATCTTACTAAGGCTTTATAGAGTCGTATTAGCACCGTGAGCTATCTTTTTAAAAAAATAATAATTTTAAGAGTCTGCAGGTGCCATTGAAGTATCACAGATGCTTAGAGAGGCATCCATGCTGCGTTAACAACTCCTCCATAAGGCCTGTCCTTCAACCCATTGGGTTTTCTCAAAAAGGCACTTTTCTTATTCATTTTGCAACAGTTTTTTCCCCCTTTTTCTGCATTAGCATTCGCATTTGCTTTCTGGGAAACTCCGAAGTCTTTCTTGAGACAAAGCCTGTAATTAATATTGGAGATTTCCACTGCGTGATTGAATAGTTCATTTTTGGAAACAAATAAATCTGGAGGAAAGAACAATTCATTTTTGGTTTTGCCTCCACCGCTCCACCCCCCCCCCTTTTTTTTTACTTTATGGGGAAATGTGTCATGTCAGCCCCGTCATTTGTCATTGGAGAATTTTTTTCCTGTTTTAATTCACTAAAAAAGTAGTGGCCATTTCTCATATTTATCTGCAAATTGCATTGAGTCTGCCTGCAGTCATATTAGGTGCAAATGATTTATGGACCCCCTAATAATTTATTTGATTATGCAAGTTATATTCCTATTTAAAAAAAAAAGACAAGAAAAAAAGATCTATTGAATTAATCCTTCGTGGATATGGAGCTAAGAAATAATGTGCAATCCGCTTTTCTGGCTTAGCTGATATTTTGCATTGTTGTGCGTATGACTCAAGTGGACTACTTATTTCAGGAGTAAAATACAAGAAGACTCTTGTACAAATGCAGGAAACCTGCGAGTAGGGAAATTACATAACCTTCGGGTTGTGCTATCAGGCCGATTGTGAACTACGAAAAGCGTATTTGTTGATTTAAGATGTTGATTTAAGAAGATAACCAACTGTAGGGCTGCGTGTGACAGATGAAAATATTTGAGGGTGCAGCTCAGAATCTGTCAAGTGCAAATGACAGATTCTGTCAACAATCTGTTTCCAGTTCAAATTTGCTAACTAGCTTCATCATTGGTTAAATGGATATGAATATGGAACCTCAGGATATTTGGCCCTGTGTCAGGGGCAAAAAAATGAGAACACGTCTATATCAGGGTTCCAAGTAACACCCCCTACGAAAGAAGACTCCGAGGCTTGAGGTTCCTCAAAGTTCCATTTTATTAAAGATGTTATATTAGCCCATCTGGGAAAACCCGAATCTGAAAGCTTCCAGGTTTTTCCCACCCAAAGGAAAGTCCAAGTCTCTTCCCCTACACCCACATGTCCATCACGTGGTCCAATCAAGACACCGTCCCAACTGGAGATGCCTCCCAGTTCCAGCCCTCCAGGTGCAGGGCAAGATGTCCTTGACTCTCTGAGAAAGGAATGTTATTTTGACTACATATATCACCCTGGCTATGTGCCATGGCGACCCATCCCCAAACGGGTTTATTCATTGCTTCTTCTAATTACCAGTTTGGTTATGTCGCCTTTCTGATCCTCCTCGTCTCCACACCAGATTTAATGGCAAATTTCTATTATTGTTGATGCTGAAATGCAGCCCTGTAGGGAGACGAGATTGGGCGTCTCATCTTTTTTTTTTTTTTTTGCAAATTGCTCCTTCTCCAGAATACTAACCCGATACGAACGTAACCCATTGCAACTGCACACAGCGAGCTTCTAGGAAGGAGGAAATATATTTATTTCTGTGTTTCCTCAAAAGCCGGATTGATTGGGTTGCAGGAAACAATCGCGCATTATCCATTTCAATTTGGAGAAAAGGCGGGATGGATATATATATTTTTTTGGGAAATTCTCATCAAATAAGCTGCACCGGAATGGTGGAACCTCAATTACGAAAAGGCTGGTTTGAAACATGGGAAATCTCAGGAGGCTTAAGGTGGCTTTTTATAACACCACATCGCACTTCCAGATCAAACAGCATTTCAACACCACAACTCAGTGTCTGGATTTTTGCATGCAACACGGCTGTGTGTTTGTCTCTCTCTCTCTCTCTGAGTGTGTGTTTCTGTGCGTCTAGGTACACGCGCTGACAAGATATATTTCATTTTCGATTTTCGTGTATCTTAACTACAGTGTTACCTCCTTTAGAGCCGAAGCTTGCGATGGACTGTTTGAATGTTGATTATCCTTATTTTTTTCCCCATTATAGCAGGCACAGATTATCCTAGCTGTTTATTATTATTATTATTTCTTTACACCCATCCACAGAGCGGGGGGTGTATCTGTTTGCCGATTAAATTTCTCGTTTCCATTTCTCTGTTCCAAATGCAGGGAAATTCATATAAAAGAGAAGATGTTTTGTTTCCAACATTAAGTTGCTCGGGGAGTTTTAAAACCAAAGACCCAGCCGCCTGAATTTAAAATAGTGATTTATCCTTCTTGCTATTCATTCAATTGAATGCCATTGCTCATGAGGATATGGGTACCATAAAATCTATGAAAGGCCCTTGAACCTTCAGGTTTATTTTGCGGCGTTTTATAGAGGTGGCTTTTTAGGATATAATTGGCAGGTATTTTCTCTGAAATCCGCAAGGCCTTCGGGGGAAAGTTATTTGTAATTTTATTATAAGCTTCACTGCTGTTTATTTAATAGTGGTGCAGGTGTGTGAGTGAGTGCATAAGGACCACAGAATATTTTGCTCTGGTAGCAAATGATGCATTTCTGATGGACCTTCCTCCAAGGTTAAAAGGTAAAGCTTCCCCTCGCACATACGTGCTAGTCGTTGCTGACTCTAGGGGGCGGTGTTCATCTCCATTTCAAAGCCGAAGAGCCAGCGCTGTCCGAAGACGTCTCTGTGGTCATGTGGCCGGCATGACTCAACGCCAAGGGTGCACGGAACGCTGTTCCCTTCCCACCAAAGGTGGTCCCTATTTTTTCTAGTTGCATTTTTTTTACGTGCTTTCGAACTGCTAGGTTGGCAGAAGCTGGGACAAGTCACGGGAACTCACCCCGTTACGCGGCACTAGGGATTTGAACTGCTGAACTGCTGACCTCTCTGATCAACAAGCTCTGCATCTTAGCCAGTGAGCCACCGCGTCCCTTCCTCCAAGGTTACTTGCACAAAAAGGAAGAGAAATTCCAGATCTCCAAAAGTCACCAAAAAAAAGGATTGTTTTACCTGCTTCCCAAACCCCAAAACCTGGAGTAGATTTTAAAGATTCCCAGTACTAGCTTCTCTGCTCTCCCCTTTTCTTTTCCTGCACAACATCTTAATTAATTCCTTTATTGGAGTTTTTTTGGTTTTTTTTTAAGGTCCGTTTTGGTAAGCCGCCGTGGGCATCAATATATATATGTATATAAAGAAGTCTTCTATCCTTTTCAGGTCAGCTCGGTGGCTTTTGCAAATGGAATTCTTGCTGGCCGTAAAAAAATGGGGATTGCTTGGATTGGCGTGTTTTCCAATCCCTGCGTCTCGCGATTTGGGCTTTGCAGCTGATAGCTCAGCAGTCTCGTTTGCTGGAAGGGAAAAGCAGATATTTGTAGCTATCAAATGCTCGCCTTTCTGAAGCCCTGGGTGGTTATTACCACGGAAGGCAGCAGGCAAATGTTCCTAGGAAGATATTCTTGGTTTCTGATCCATCCTTTTCTTCTCTTAACCCATTGTGTGGCTTCCTGCGTTCCACAACTTGCTTGGTGTGAATACTCAGCATCAGAGTAGAGCTGGAAAAGACTTGGGAGATCTACTAGTCCAGCCCCCTTCTCAAGCAGGAAAACCTATAGCATAGGTGGGATCGGAAGTTGGCAAACAGGCTGTTTTCGGCCTCCGGAGACTCCAAGAGAGGCTCTGGAGGCTGGGGACAGCAATAAACGGGCCTTCCGGTCCCACCAGAAGTTGGCAAACAGGCCGATTTTGGCCTCCGGAGGACCTCCGGATGGGTGGGGGGTGGGGAAGGCCGTTTTTGCCCTCCCCAGGCTCCAAGAGAGGCTCTGAAGCCAGGTGTGAGAGAAAAACAGGCCTCTCCCCCCAGAGGTCGTCCGGAGGCAGGAAACAGCCTGTTCCCTTACTTCTGATGGGCCGAGAAGGGAGCTGAGCTCACGTGCCCATTGATATGGCTATGCGTGCCACCTGTGGCACACGTGCCATAGGTTCGCCATCATGGACCTATACCATTTCAGGCAAATGGCTGCCCATCTCTTCTTAGAAACCTCCAGTGATGAAGCAACCTACAACTTCTGGTGGCCAGCTATTCCACTGGTTAATTGTCCTCACTGTTAGGAAGTTTCTCCTTCATTCCAGGTGGCTTCTCTCCTGGATGAGTTTCCATCCATTGTTTCTTGTCCTGCCTTCTGTTGCTTTGGAGAATCAGTTGAGCCCCTCTTCTTTGCGGCAGCCCCTCAAATATTGGAAAACTGCTATCATGTCCCCCCAGTCCTAGATTAGCCATACTAGTTACTAGACATTGATGGCAGTCTTCCAATACTTGAGGGGCTGCCACAGGGAGGTCAAGCTATTTTCCAAGGCACCCGAAGGCCAGACAAGGAATAATGGATGGAAACTGAACAAGGAGACTTTCAACCTAGAAATAAGGAGACATTTTCTGACAGTGAGGACAATCAACCGATGGAACAGAAGTTGTCTTCGGAACAAACTGAGATTAAAAGCTTCCCCGTTGTTGGGTGGCAACGGTGCTCAATGAGTATATATCTTCGCGGGGGGATCCTGGGAGTTTATTCTTGGATGAGAACAATTGGTTTAAAAGGAAAAAAAAATCCAGGAAGGGGAAAAGGCACTTTCTTCAGCGCGACCTGCAGAGGAAGGATCGGATGCGTTCTCGAAGGAAGGCCGAGTTGCATATCGCGCCAGGCCACGCCCTGCTCTTGATTGTGGTTTGTTGAATAAGCCAGCATTGGCTGGTAGTAGCGCCTCTGGAATCGTAGTTTAAAAAGCACAGAGAACTCGGTTTATAAATTTGTGGTTTGAAAAATGAGCCAATCGCTCCCCCCACACCCAGCCTTTTGTAATGTAGCCTGAGCTGCTGTTTGTATGATAAGCTATTAATAGATTTTTGCTGCTGATTTAAGTCTAGAGTTCCTTCTGTTTCCTCCCTCCCTCCCTCCCTCTCCTTCCTTCCTTCCTTCCTTCTTTCCACTCCCCTCCCTCTTCTCCCTCCCACCTTCTTACCCCTTCCTCCCTCCCTCCCTTCCTCCCACTTACTAGTTCATCCTTCCTTCCTTCCTTCCTTCCTTCCTTCCTTCCTTCCTCTTCTCCCTCCCTCCCTCCCTCCCTCCCTCCCTTTCTTCCACTTCTCCCTTCCCCTTTTCTTTCCTTCCATTCTTCCTCCTTCCTTCCCTCCCTTCCTCCTTTCCTCCCTCCCTCCTTCCCCTTTTTCTCCCTCCCTCCCTTTGTAGCCTCATTGCGAATGTGAGACTACAAGGAGAGCTTTTCTGAAATTCTGTAGAAGGACTTTAAAATTAGCTGAGGGTCACTGGTGGCCCAACTTTGCTGAATTAAAAATACCAGCAAGAGAAAGAAGAAGAAAGAAAAAAAGAAAGAAAGAAAGAAGGTGCCCTGATTTTAAATCCTAGTCTCCCAAGAATATTTTCCTATTCATTGCAGATCCGTCATATATAGAGATACAAGCTTCCTAGATCTGAATAGATCTCCTTGATGGGTCCATGAACGCATCTATGGGAAGAGCTGGAAGTGTTTTTTGCAATTTCCTTCTTCCATGTTGGTTTTCCAACTTCCAAGTCTGGCTTTGGAATTTTTCAATTGTCTCTTATCTAAAAATTAACCAGGTAGAAACTTCCTTTCAGCCTTTTTGGAGATCAGCCAAGGATGGCTGCCACCTGCTTTATTATACTGGATTTAGACATTTTAACTTACTGTTTAATTGCTGGTGTATTATTTCCTTCAGCTTTTATTATCCATCTGGAAATTTTTAGGAGGTGATTTATTCTGTGGGCTTCCGAAGGAAACCCGAGTTCAAGGCTCGCTCAGGTGAAAGAAACTTGTAACTCTTCGAATGTTGACTACCATTCCCATCATCCTGCACATTTGATTAAGATTGATGGGAATAGGGCTCTGGCAACATCCCCTCCATGGGTTTGAATTAATGTCCCATGACTCTTTTTCTAACCATGTAACCATCAATCCTAAAAAGAGAAGTTTTGGCTTCAATTGAAGCCGATTAAACTCCTTTATCAATGTATGTGTTGAATCCATATTTTTTTTAGCATTTTACATGTCCTTCAAGTGTGATAAAATGTCCCGACGTTGCTCAAATTTCCAGCAAATTTGAGGTTTATTCTGGATAATTTCTCTACCAACAAATACATCGTTTTATAAAAATCCACATTAAGCTCATAATAATGTGAATTTCAACCCTTTTAACCCCATATTCTCCCATCGATCCATTTGTATGTTATAGCCAAATTCTCAGCCCACATTTATCATACATTCTTTAACCTTTGATTCTAATTTCAAAGGTCAACCAAAGTTTAGCAAGGAAGGGTTTACCGTCAACACACAATTAGACTTTTTTTTTTGCCTTAAACATGTTGATTACACTCTGTTTGACATTAGTTTTGAACCTGTATTATTAGTGACTTCACATTGAGAGCTCTATGCAGTGAAATTTCATTTTAATGTATACTGATTAGTGTACGTTCAAAGTGACAATAAAGTTATTATTCTATTCTATCCTATCCTATTCTATTCTGTTCTGTGCTATGCTATGCTATGCTATGCTATGCTATGCTATGCTATGCTATGCTATGCTATGCTATGCTATGCTATGCTATGCTATTCCATGCCATGCCATTCCATT
>NC_080549.1:5739207-5741707 GCF_028640845.1 Ahaetulla prasina | reverse complement strand
CACAGCTAAGTAAACTTCCGTCCAACTGCCTTTGGAGGCTGCAGTAGATGTTGCTGCCTGCTCTTGAAGGCATCTGTGATTTGGGAATCATATTTGGCTTTGCTGGAGTCTCTCGACTCTCATAATCAAAGATGTCCTCTCCCGAATCTACTTTTCGCCTTAATTATGATTAGAAATGTTGCTATTAGATACGTTGGGCAACATGAAGGTGAATTGCCCACATTCGATCACGAAGGATAGAAATAAAATTGCATTTTTCTCCCTAGTCCTGATCTTTAGAAGATCTATAGCCATGAAGCATTTTCTCCCGTAAACTGGCCTTTTTGTTTTTCTGTGAATCTGTCGTTTTAAGGGTTGAGGTGCAGATTGACATCAAGAGTTGGTACAGTAGCAGATGCGGAGTTGATGTCTGATGGAAGCAGCAGGTAGCCGAGCTAATTAGTCAGCTCTCATTAATTAAATGGCCTGATAATTGCCTTTGACTAAAGAGAAACAGAATGGAAGTTGTACCAGAATCAAATAGAGGGTGGCAGGTATCTATGAACAAAAGCAACATTGATGTGGTCTAGAAACGTCAGCCCATGAGAACAACCTTCCTGGATCAGCTTGAGGAAGCTGCGGTCATCCAGATGTCCTCAGCTTCTGGTGTCATTAGTCACAGGATTGATTTAAACCGCTTCCACAGTTTTGTCTACTTTTATCTTTCAAAGTTTGGACTCCTTTTCTTTGAAAACATTTTTTTGGAAATAATTCTCGTTCATCAGCTTGAATGGCAACAGGTAAAGAAGGCAACGCAGAATTCCTTTCCTTGGCATTAAATTTTATCCTTAGGAAAATAGAAGAGACGTCTCGTCAGACGTGCCTCCTTTCAAAACTCAAGAAAGAAAAAAACCCAACCCCATTGTTTTTAGAGAAAGGCAACTTTTACTGAGAATGAACTGAATGCAACGAAGTAAAGCAAGTTCTGAATAATAGGCATGTCTTACACATACATGTCCCCACATAAATCCCACCTCCCTCCAAAGGTCAGAGAGTTGGGTCCAATCCACTTCTCCCTCAAGCCTCACGTAGAGGTTATCTTCAGATGATGTCATTTCTCTGCTATGCACGAACCGTTGGCTGCGAGGGTTATCGGCCCACTCCTTAGGTTTTGAATTCATCAGTTTTGATTCTGGATTAGTCTCCTCCCCCCCACACCTATGGCAGCCGAAGCAGCTGGCCCATAATTAAAGATACAGTATCTGTTGTGTCTGCACCCCCCGAGCCCCCCGAGCTGGGCCTCCTGAGGGGGAAGGGCCGTCAGGACTTACCTCGGGAGCACCGGCTTCCCTGGCTCAGTTCCAGGAGCCAAAGGCAGGCCAGGTGGAAGAGATAACGAGGCCTCCATCCCCTGACTCTTCCCCTCCAGGCCACGCCTTCAGACCCAGCTGATGGCAATCAGGCCTGGCTGGACCCTAGGTTTCTTAGGCAGGAGAGGCGGGAACAACAGAAGCAGGGGTGGGGCAGGCCTAGGAAGCGCTGAGTCATGGAGCCACACCCCACAAGATATAAAAGCAGCGAGAGCTGCTATGCCTCTTTGTAGCAGGCAAATCAACTGAGTAACTAAGAGCTGAAGTTTGTTCCTGGGTGACTCATCGGCGTCGAGGGAGATAACAGAGACACTTGGCAGATACTCACTATTTTGCTGCCAGAGCTGATAGTGCCGGCTAATTAAGCCATCACTCGGACGGAGGCGAAGGAGGACAGAACAGTACCCCTTTCCAATGCCTAGCACTAACGACAGCAATAAACCAATTACTGAGCAATAAAACAATACAAGCACCATGCGGAGGGAGGCTGACACGTTTCTTCATTGGTCTTCTCTCTCCCCGCTTCGCTTGTCCTTTCCTCTTTGAAGACTGCAGTCGGGTGGTGCTTAGAAAAGTTATTCCTTGTTTGCTTTCTTCACTGCTGAAAATAAAAAGGTATTGTCAGATTCTGCTACCCGGCCCAAAAAGCTTTTCATCTTTTTAAGTTCTCCAAATATGGTTCCAAGTGTCAGGGTTCCAAGTAATACACCCATAATGAACAAAACTCCGAGGCAGGTAGATTCCTCCAAGGTCTGTTTTATTGGATATATCGTATTGGCACAGGCTGGGTGAAAACCGACTCTGAGTGTTTCCGTGGTTTTCACCTAATTAAAAGTAGAAGTTTCCCCCTGCTTCTTAAACAATCAGTCACATGGTCCAATCAAGGCATCTTCCGGTTGCATGGTAACTTCACTCCTTCTCTCTCCGACCACCTGTGGGAATGACCTTGGTTCCCAGGAGAAAGTATTTTGTTTTGTCTACAAAACCCCTGGCAGTTAAGAAGCAAAAAGAAAATTGCCTTCCAAAACTGACAGAAACCCTGACAACCCCAGCTATCTCTATCCCCCACCCACCCTATCCCTCAGCTCCATTGTGACAACACAGAAGCCTCAAAATGGCCTCGATCAGGTCAGCTTTAGGGTTGACAACAA